>NC_138594.1:263022-498022 GCF_964289735.1 Phaethon aethereus
TCAGACACAGAAATCGGAAGTGCTCTCTTCTTCTTTTGCTGAAGTAATCACCCTTTAAAGTAGTTACTGCTAAACAATGCAGAAGCAACCAAAAAAAAGCTAAAGCAAGTACTTTCATTCTCACAAGATGCATACTGCTGAAGTGTTTCTCATATTAAATTCTCTTCTCTCCTCTAAAGGGTCCCCATTTTCTCTGCTCCCAAGGTGAACTCCAGAGCTATTATGAGTTTTCAAAGAAAGGATTATGTCACTTACCTGCCATTTACAAAACAATACTAAACTAAACTAAAAAAGAGGTACTCAGAGCTATGAATGGAGAACCTTCACAAAATACTGTAAAAACAAATTAACCAAAGAGAAAGCATGAATGAGAAAACCTGGGAGCAGAATGAGAAGCACCACACAAGCGAAACTATCCCAAGCAGTTACTCCTCCATCAAGGAACACAAGCCCTGAGGCTGATGATGGTTGCGGGGTGAGTCTCCCCCAGACGGAAACATCTCTCCCTGCTCTGTGCTCAGACCAAGGAAGGAGAAAGTAATACACCGCCCAACATCTAAAGGCATGCAACTCCATTCAAAGGTAAATTTTGATTTCTTTAGATAAACTGCCTATTGGCCAGCTATAACACCTGCCTATAGACCATACTGACTTCATCTGCCCTTACCCACAAAAACTTTTGACATGCTGAGTAAGTGTGGAGAGTCAGGTGGACTTAGACACACTGCTACCTGGCGGCTCTTTTTTTAATCTATTTAATTATCCAATGTATTATCCAACGTATCCAATGCTTTGAAGCTGCCCAAGGGTCCGCATGCCCTTGCTACTGGAGGTTCTTGCTCTGTGCAGGCACCAAGGAAGACATTTCTGGAGGCAGACTAATTTAAACTGGTAAAGCACAGAAGACTGTTTATGACCTGCTGAGAATTATCTCCCAGACACATCAGGAACAAGGGCAAAGCTCGTATATTTAAAATGCACTTGAGTTACATGACTGTTAAACATGCACCATTACACTATTTCACTACACTGAAGACTGACAGCAGTGCACCAGGACAGTCCTTTCTGGACACACCACTCCTGGGTAGGAATCCTAGACGCTTCCTTGAAGGACAGAAATCCAAAGAGATAAAGTAAGTTTTTTAAATTAAGCACAGCAAATACAAAACAAACAAACCAAAAGGGCAGGTAAACCCCTGAGGCACTAATGAACAAACGGTCTCCCATTGAGTCCACTACCCCTCACAAAATGGCCAAGTGGCTTAAAATGAGATTCCTGCACAGAAATGGCAGATGGAAGATAACATCGATAATGCCAGCATGTGCGACCAACGCAGAAACAGCAGCAACTGACCCTTCTCCTGCTCTTCCTCCTTCTACAAGCTCTTTTGGCAGGAAAAAACAAGGATGATTGAATCAGATCTGAGAAGAAGCTGGGCCTCTAGGACGCTGTTGGCCTTCTTGGCCACCTGGGCACACTGCTGGCTCATGTTCAGCCAGCTGTCGACCAGCACCCCCAGGCCCTTTTCCCTGGGCAGCTCTCCTGCCACTCCTCCCCAAGCCTGTAGCGTTGCATGGCGTTGTTGTGACCAAAGTGCAGGACCCAGCACTTGGCCTTGTTAAACCTCATATGGTTGACCTCCACCTATCAATCCAGCCTCTCCAGAGGCCTCTGCAGAGCCCTCCTACCCTCCAGCAGATCAACACTCCCACCCAACTTGGTGTCATCTGCAAACTTACTGAGGGAGCAGAGGAACACGACACTGGCCGTCCTGGTCAGACATGTTAGACCACAAATGATGACTGCAAGACAGAAAATGTGACTCAAACCACCAGAACCACAAAAAAACAACTAGAAGGGGGGACAGACTTTTAGCAAGGCCTGTTGCGATAGGACAAGGGGAAATGGTTTTAAGCTAAAAGAGGGGAGATTTTGACTAGATATAAAGAAGACATTTTTCACAATGAGGGTGGTGAAACACTGGCACAGGTTGCCCAGAGAGGTGGTAAATGCTCCATCCCTGGAAACATTCAAGGTCACGTTGGTCGGGGCTCTGAGCAACAGGATCTAGTTGAAGATGTCATTGCAGGGGGGTTGGACTAGATGACCTTTAAAGGTCCCTTGCAACCCAAACTATTCTATGATTCTATGATTCTAAACCTCATACACAAACTAAAGGCCTCTATCCAAACCCTAAAAAATCAAACAATCTAAAAAATGACTCTCAAAAAAAGACCACTCAGAACATAGGATGAAGCAAAAATAGCATAACAAACCCAGGTCCTTCCCATAACAATAACACACTTTAATCCTAACTTGCTTAAACTCTGGCATACCATAACAGTGCCACCCCATAACCCTAGCACGTGGTAGACATAAAATGCCAAAAAATTGAACACAAACTCCATGGAGATCTCCGCCAGGGCCTCCAGGTGGCCCCAGATCTCAAACATCACAACTTGGAAGTGGGAGTGGGAAAGAGCTACCAGGATGTCACCAGCACCCATCTTTCACATCATCTGTCACACCCTGAAAAGGTGCTTGGCTTAAAAACTCCTGGGGAGAAAGGCTGAGGCACTCGGAGACTTTGAACCATCCATTGGGATTTGCTATGGGCAACGGAAGCAATGGCATTTGCTTTGCCCTCATTTCCAGGGTGCCACAAGACAGACCTGCTGCCCCCAAATCAGCTGTGTGACAGCACGTACAAGGTGCAGGTGTGGGTCAGGACAGCCGCGGGGAGCAGGCAAGACATTCTGCAATGCCCCTGGTGCTGCAGAGGATGAGGGGAAGCCCAGGGCACCTGGCAGTCAGCGGTAGGGCTCAGCAGGGTGCAGCACCCGCAGAAATGCCCAGGTCTTTGAGCCTAAGCCTGAGGGCTGCAGCAGGGCTGGCACTGGCTGGGGCTTTGCAAGGAAAAACCAGGCAGAGGTGACCCTGGCCCTGGCTGGCCCCAGGATCTGACAACCTGTCCCTTTGCCCATCGCTGCCACGTGATCCAGAAAGCAGCGCTGCCGACCCTGCTGTGATCCCGAGCCATCTCTCGCCAGACAAGTCTTTACCAGCAGGCCTAAAAAGAGGGAAAATTGCCCAGAATTAAACTGTTCTTGAGTTTTTGCAGGCAGCTCATTTTTCTTAGCTGCTTGGTGGTGCTGCTCCTGGGGAGCGCTCAGGAAACAGGGCAGCTGCCTGTACCTGCAGGCAGGCGGTGAAGTGTGAACAGCAGGAGTGAGGGGTGATTTGTGTGGCTGTTGGACAGGTATTGGCTTTAAATGTGTCCAGCCTGGTACTTTTTCCTTGCAAGTTGTATTTAGAGATTAAATAGTATTTATTTTTAAAAGCAAATCCAACCAGCAAACAAACAAAAAAAAGCTGTGTGATTTTTTCACCCCAGCTGGGCTTTTTTCACCAGCCCTGGCCACTCTACAAGGTGATCTTCATTTGGTACTTTTGGTCTTTCTCCATTCCTCTCTGTCCGGCTCCTTTTCCCCATTTTTTAATTCCCCCCTCTCTGCCCTGTAGCCTATCACAATTTTTTCTTTTTCCATCTCCCTCTGCCCAGCTCCCTGTCCTTATTTTTAAATTCTTCTCGCTCTGTCCTTTTAGCCCATTGCAACTTCTTTCTTGCTTTCTTTCTTTCTTTCTTTGTCTGTCTCCCTGTCCCCACATTCTTAAAATTCCCCTCTCTCTGTCCTGTAGCCTGTAGCTATTCTTACTTTCTCTGCCTCTCTCCCTGTCCCTATTTCCAAATTCCTCCCTCTCTGCCCTGTAGCCTGTCACTGCTTTCCCCTTCCTCTGCCTCGTTTTCCAGTTCTTTGTCCCTGTTTTTTAAGTCCTCCCTCTCTCTCCTGTTAGCCCTTGGCTAACTTGGTTTTTTCCCTTTCTCCATCTCACTCTCCCTTGCTCCATGTCCCCACTTCTTAACCCCTCCCTCTCTCCCTCTCTTTAGCCCATCATTATTTTTTTCCTTGCTCTTTCTTGCTCTGTCTCATTACTCCTATACTCCTGTTTTTTAAATTCCTCCCTCCCTGCCCCATAACCTGTTGCTATTTTTGCCTTTCTCCGGTCAGCTCCCTGCCTGTGTTTTCTAGCTCTTCCCTATCTGTCCTATAGCCCACTGCTGTTTTTTTCTTTCTGCACACCTCTCTCTCCTGCTCCCGGTCTTTCTCTTTTTTCTGTCCCTGTGTCCTGCTTCTTGGTCTTATTTTTCCACTGTCCTGCAGCCTGCCCCTTCCTTCCTGACTGTATCCCCTGCTCAGCTGGCTGGGCCTTCTCCCTTCTCCCTGAGCCTCCCTCCTGCTCCCCGTCCCCTTTTGCCTTTCCTCCGTCTCCATCCTGGAGGCCATCGCTGTTCCGTCCTCCATCTCCTTGTCCTGATCCACATCCCTCTGTTTCTCAGTCTCTCTGCACTGTTTCCCATCCTTCCCTTGCTCTGTGTCCTGCTCTCTGTCCCTGCCTCTCCCTTTCCCTCTCCCCTTCCTCTTCCCCTCTCACCCTTTCCCCTCTGTCCCTCTGCTTATCACTCTTTTTCTTCCTGCACCCCGCTGCCCCCTTCCCCTCCACCTCTTTCCCGCTCTCTCCCTGCGCCAGCTCCTCACCAGTATTTTTCCTTCCTCCACTCCCTGCCCATCTCCTCCCCCCATTCTCTTCATCCCTCTGTCCATCTCCCGTCCCTCTCCTGCCACCCCACCGCCCTGCCCCACCTCTCTCTGCAGCTCTGCCCCTCTCTCCTCCTCCTCCCTGCTGCAGCGGGGCCGATGCCTGGGCCGGGGCCGGGGCCGGGGCAGCCCCAGGCAGGCAGCCCCGGGGCTTGCAGGGGGGCTGCACCTGGCCCAGGGGATGGTGGCCCTGCAGGGTCAGACAGCAGGAAGGGGCGCCCCAGGCCATGCCGGGAGCTGTAGTCCTGGGCCACAGAACACCCAGGCAGCCCTGTTGGTTCCCAGGGCATGCCGGGAGCTGTAGTCCTGGGGCATGCCAGGTGGCCATGTTGGTTGCAGGGGCATGTGCGGAACTGTCATTTCCGCACACTCGCCTTCTCGGTGGCCGTGTTGCCTGTAAGGAGCGAAGCCTTTGGGCGGGCGCAGGGGTCTTTCTTGCCCGCTGGCTGGCCGGGTGTGGCAGGGGGGAGCTCCAAACTGCCTGGGGCAACAGGCTCCTGGTCAGCTGGAGCCAGGCCCGGCCGCAGCAGCCCCAGGGGTGACCCAAGAGCTGGGGAGAGGGAGGAGATGGAGGCAGACCTCCCTGGGCACCATGCACCCTGACTCCCCCAGCCCTGCTTGCCCCCTGCAGCTGCCCCGGCCCCGGCACCTCACCTGAGGCCTGTCCCACAGCCCCAGGCCGCTTCACGGCCTGTCCAGCCAGCTGGGCCTGGGGCGCACTCCATCACCTCTTAAAAAAAAAAAAAAAAAGCCTGATGGCAAGGCCTACAGACTGGCACAAGACCCGCAGGCAATAAATAAGATAGCTGAAGATTTACACCTGGTAGTGGCAAACCCATACACCTTATTGACTAATTTAAAAGAAACCCATGAATCGTTCACAGTATTGGATCTGAAAGAGGCATTCTTTTGCCTCACCTTGGCCCCTGAAAGCTGCAATTTATTTGCCTTTGAATAGGCAGATCATGAGGCAAAAAGAGCTGTGGAACAAGGTGAGGTATTAAGTTTGATTCCTGAAAAAGCTTTGCTGCTACCAGACTTGGTTGATTATGATGAGAAGGATCTTAGATTAATTAAAGATTTGGAAGCAGAAGTTGAATCATCAGGTTGGGCAAAATTAAAAGGTAACAGAATAATAGTTCCCTCTAGAATATTATGGAAACTGGTAAAAGCAGAACACGACGAGACTCATTGGGGAACTGAAGCCTTGTATAATTCCCTTAGGAAGCAAATAGTAGCCAGGAATTTGTTTTAAACTGTAAAAACCATGGTTAATAAACGTGAAATATGCTTAAAGAATCATCCAAAGGTAGAAAATCGTGTAAAACATGGAAGTATTGATAAAGGGAAAGTTCCATGTCAAAATTGGCAAATAAACTTTTCTGAAATCCCAAGAAAAGGGAGGGTTCGGTATTTGTTAGTATTAATAGATACCTTTTCGTGCTGGCCAGAAGCTTTCCCTTGCAGAACTAATAGTGCTAGGGAAGTGACACGAGTACTTTTAAATGAAATTATCCCTAGGTTCGGGGTACCAACTGTGATGTCCTCAGATAAGGGTACTCATTTTTGTGTGCAAATAGTGCAACAAGTTACTAAAATTTTAGGAACAAACTGGCAACTACAGGCCTCATATCGGCCACAGGCAAGTGGACAAGTTGAGAAAATGAATCATTTACTTAAACAACAGCTAGATAAAATCAGTCAAGAAGCGAATCTACATTGGTACCAAGCGCTCCCACTAGCTCTATTACGAATCAGGGTAGAACCAAGAACTAAAGAGAATTTAAGTCCATTTGGAATTTTGCTTGGGAGGCTGTACCAATCCCAATACCAAGGGGAAGATCTCGCCCAGTTAGGCGAAAAAAATGTACAGAAATACATAATAATATTAGGAGATTCTAGCCAAACATTATCTCTAATAGGATTTCCAGTTCCGGTTAACATCTCTCTATTTAATAACCCCCACTACGGAGTAGGTCATGATAAGAATATCTTTAGATGACACCTCTTGGGGATTTGAAGAAGTTTGGAACAAATTAACAAATTAACCAAATTACTTATTTGTTTTATGTACTTGTTGTATGATTCGATGTTCAAGAGTGTGGATGATTATGTTATGTGGAAAAAGAATAAGATCAAACATGAAGTAGCAAGAGGGAGGTATTTTAATCAGTGGACAAATTATAATGGTATGTTATGAGGGATTGCGAAAGAATTTGCAAGGATAATAGAAAAGGGGGGAATGAAACAAGGGTCTAAAACAATTACAAGGTTTTAGCATGTGTCACTAATCAACTCTAAGTTTTGGAAATTTCTTAATACATGGAAGGTTATTGATTACATGGTTAGTTTGACATTAGTATAGAATTCTTTAGCCTAATAACTGTGTGATTATGTTAAACGGCCTACTCTCATAGTCCTTAGGCTCTATTTGCCTCAATGCTAACATTTCAGCTATGTGTAAACAGTTAATCATGAGGAAAGCAGGCCTCATGAAAATTAAAACCAAGAAGAGTTAAGAGCAAGGACCGAGAGATTAAAGAGAACAGAGAAGATATCTTAACCTTGAGCGTAGAGACAGGTTGGCAGGAGTGCTCTAACAAGGATGATAAGAAGGAACCGCTTGCCTAGGGTTAGGGTTAGGGAAAAGGGTCCCTCTTCATGTCCCTATCTTCTGTCTTTCCCTCTCTGTCCCATTTCCTGTCCCATCCTTTCTAACTGTAACTCCCTATAATATGGAGGAAGAGATGAACACGGTGAAAGCTTGTTCCCTTTTCTTCAACAGCGGAATATGAACCTAAGCAAGAGAAGCAGCAGCCTCTGACGGAGGACACTAGGGTCAAGAGGGAGATGGTGTCCTCTTACCTGCACACATCCAATGCTGTGAGTACTTCTGACGCTCGCTGCTGCCTCTGTGCTGGGGTCATGCTTCGGGCTCTGCAGTGGCTCCAGCACAAACACTCCATCCTGGCTTCTAAACACCAATTTCAGTAGTTTCTAGAGCTAAAACGTCACCTAAAATGGAGTCCCTCTTGACGTGCGGAAACAAACTTCACAACTCAAAAGAGTTATAAAGCAGGTATGTTCATTACAGCGCTGGACGCATGGGGGATATCTCCTCCTAACATGCACTGAAACAAAAGTTCATCCTTTATAAACCTGAAAGACGTGAATATGCACACATTTTCCAAGAAATCACCGCCTCCTTGCTTATCTATTACGTTTACATAATGCTGGCGTTCCAAAACTCCACTACACATGCGCGGAGGTCTGGGGTGGTCGTCGGTGGTCTTTTGGGGAGTTAGTCCCCTACTCCTTTTTCCCTTTTATGGTCACGGGTCTCTTGAGGATAATTTCTTCTCCTTGGATGTTTGTCCTTTCTGTTGTCCAGCCAAGCGGTTCTTTCTTATCTTCCTTGTTAGAGCACTCCTGCCAGTCTGTCTCTACACTCAAGGTTATAATTCCAGGTAAACATTTATTTACTGACAGCTTAGAAAATATGCCACTGAGCTAACCAAACAGTCTCCTCTCATCCTATCAGTCCAAGGTCATATATATTGGCAGTAACTGCGTTGTTCAAGCCTTGTGTTTGGATTTGGTAGCGTGTGTGTTCTCACAGGTCCCTCACCCAACTGCTGGTATATGAGGACGGAGCCACCACTGCATGGCCTCAAATATTTTGTGGCCCTTTCCTGTCCCTTTCCTACAGATGGAAAGACCAGAGAGCTGTGCAGAGCTCCAGAGATGACAATACTGCAGATCCAAATTGCAGACAGTTGAGTTTCATCCCCAATTCCTGTCCTAAAAATCTTCTGACATTCCACCTGCCCATTCACAAAGGGAGGCATGAAAATGACAGCAAGCATGAGAAAGCTTGGTCTATTGAGAGCTTCACAGCTCTGGTGGGCAGAAGCAAACACCTTCTGCATAACACGGGGCCATCAAATGTAACCTGGGATTCAGGCTCTGCCTGTGCACGGAGCAGTGGAGAGACTTTTATAACCACGTGGTTATACAGTAGTATCCTGGAAGAGCAGTGAGTTTTCAGTGTGGATATGTACATGACACCAAGGTGGTGAGGGTCTCTCTATGTGTTTGGAGTGAGAGAGCATCAGGCCCCTCACTACGAGAAAGAAACTGAATTGCTGGAGTGTGTCCAGGGAAGGGCAATGAAGCTGGCGAAGGGTCCAGAGCACAAGTCTTATGAAGAGCAGCTGAGGCAACTCAGGTTCTTTAGCCTGGACAAGAGGAGGCTCAGGGGAGACCTTGTCGCTCTTCACTACTACCAGAAAGGGGGTTGTGGTGAGGTGGGTGTTGGTCTTTTCTCCCAAGTAACAAGCGACAGAATGAGAGGAAATGGCCTCAAGTTGCGCCAGGGGAGGTATAGACTGGATATTAGGAAAAAATTCTTCACTGAGAGAGTGGTGAAACATTGGAACGGGCTGCCCAGGGAAGTAGTGGAGTCGCTATCACTGGAAATATTGAAAAAACACGTGGACGTGGCACTTTGCGACATGGTTTAGTGGGCATGGTGGTGTTGGGTGGATGGTTGGACTTGACGATCTTAAAGGTCTTTTCCAACCTTAATGATCCTGTGATTCTGTGATTTTCAGGCTCCAAAGGCTCAGTTTTAGGATTCAGCTAGTCATTTTTAGGGTCCAAGCCACATCCTGCGTTTCCAAACCCTCGTTTTTATGGTCCAACCTCTCTTTTAGTATTCAGTGATTCATTTATAGTGCCCAAAGCTTCATTTTTAGGGTCCAAACTTGTCTGGTATTACCCATAGCCTTTTTTTAGGGCCCACAGTTTCATTTTTCGATCGAAACCCCCATTTTAAGCTGCAGAAAGCCTCTTTCTAGAGAGCAGCTTCATTTTAATGGTCCAAAGGCTCCGTTTTAGTTTGCAAGGTCTCATTTTTAAAGTCCAAAAATGCATTTTTAGTGTCCAAAGCCTACTTTATAGGTACCAAGCTCCGCTTTGAAGTTTCAAAGACTCATTTTAAGGGCCCAGAGCAGCATTTTTAAGGCCTGACGTCTGATTTTGACGTTCCAAAGCCTGAGTTTTAGAGTCCAAAGCCATATGGCCTTTGGCTCATTTTCAGGCCCAAACCCTTATTTTTAGCTTCCAAAGCCTCACGTTCAGCTACCAAAGCCTCATTTTCAGGAACTAAAGTCTAAGTTTTAGGATCCAGTCTGCAATCTGGAGAGCCCAAAGCGTCATTCTGAGGCTCCAAATACTCATTTGGAGGGCCCAAAGCCTCATTTTAAGGGCCCAAAGCCTCATTTTAAGGGCCCAACTCCTCATTTAGGGTACATAGCCTCATTTCTTTAATGTCCAAAGCCTCATTTTGAGCCTCCAAAGACCCACTTGTAGGGTGAAAAGCCTTAGTTTTTGCTACCAAAGCATCATTTGAGGGCACAAATCCTAATTTAATCAATTAATTTAATTAATCCTAAAACCCCCTAATTGAGGGTTAAAAGCCTCAATTTCATTTCCACAGCCCTATCTTTAGGGCCCAAAGCCCCATTTTTAACTTCCAAACTCCTGTTTTAAGGGTCCAGACTCTCATTTATAGGGTCCAAATCCCTCTTTTACAGGTCTAAGCCTCCACTGGAATGCTCAAAGACCAGTATCAGTACGGGCTGGGGGATGAAGGGATTGAGAGCAGCCATGCTGAGATGGACTTGGGGGTACTGCTGGATGAAAACCCGGACATGAGCTGGCGATGTGCACTCACAGGCCAGAAGGCCAACTGTATCCTGGGCTGCATCAAAAGCAGCGCGGCCAGCAGGTCGAGGGAAGTGATTCTGCCCCTCTAACTCCGCTCTGGTGAGACCCTACCTGGAGTACTGTGGCCGGCTCTGGAGCCCCTCAGCACAGGAAAGACATGGACATGCTGGAGTGGGTCCAGAGGAGGGCCACAAAAATGATCAGAGGGATGGAAGAAATTTTTTACCGTGCACGTGGTGAAACACAGGAAGAAGTTTCCCAGAGAGGTTGTAGATGCCCCATCCATGGAAATAGTCAAGGGCAGGTTGGACGGGGCTCTGAAGAACCTGGTCCAGTTGAAGAAGTCCCTGGTCATTGCAGGGTGATTGGACTAGATGACCTTTAAAGGTCCCTTCCAATCCCAACAATTTTATGATTCTATGATTCTATGACGTGCGGAAACAAACTTCACAACTCAAAATGAGTTATAAAGCAGGTATGTTTATTACAGGGCCGGATGCATGGGGGATAGCTCTTCCTAACATGCATGCACTGAAACAAAAGTTCATCCTTTATATACCTTAAAGACATGAATAGTCACACATTTTCCAAGAAATCACCGCCTCCTTGCTTATATATTACGTTTACAAAATGCTGGCGTTCCAAAACTCCACTATGCATGCGCGAGGGTCTCAGGTGGTTGTCGGTGGTCTTTTCGGGAGTCAGCCCCCTACTCTTTTTTCCCTTTTATGGTCACGGGTCTCTTGAGGATAATTCCTTCTCCTTGGATGTTTGTCCTTTCTGTTGTCCAGCCAAGCGGTTCCTTCTTATCATCCTTGTTAGAGCACTCCTGCCAGTCTGTCTCTACGCTCAAGGTTAAGATATCTTCTCTGTTCTCTTTAATCTCTCTGTCCTTGCTCTTAACTCTTCTTGGTTTTAATTTTCAAGAGGCCTGCTTTCCTCGTGATTAACTGTTTACACATAGCTGAAATGTTAGCATTGAGGAAATACAGCCTAAGGACTACGAGAGTAGCCCGTTAAACAAAATCACACAGTTATTAGGCTAAAGAATTCTATACTAATGTCATACTAACCATGTAATCAATAACCTTCCATATATTAAGAAACTTGCAAAACTTAGAGTTGATTAGTGACACATGCTAAAACCTTGTAATCGTTTTAGATCCTTGTTTCATCTACAGTAAGGACCAAAGCTTCATTTCTGAGGTCCATATGGGAACCAAAAAGTTCCCCTCATTTTCAGGGTCCAAAGCCACATTTTGAGCACCCAAATCCTCATTTTTAGGCTCCAAGCCTGTCTTTTATTAGTCACCCTATAGCTTGGGGGGTGGGGGGTGATTTCAGTTCCTCCAGGGGCTGGAGGGCACTGGGCCAGTCCTGCAAGAGTCATCTGGCTGAGCTGGAAAGCCATGGGGGCTGGGGTGGGGGTGGGTGAGCCAGGCTGCTGTTGGGGCTGGCAGGGGCTGCTCCCCCCGGGGCTCCGTGGCAGGTGGGACAGTTTTCCAGGCACAAGCGGTGGCTGCTGATATCAGGTCCGGCTCGCAGGGGTGCTGGGTGTGAGCTGCAGCTGCTGGTGTCAGGCTGGGCTCCTGAAGCTGCAGAGAGGCGCCTGCGGAGAGAGGAGGCTGCTGAGGCCCCGCCACAGCTGCGGTGCTGGGTGGGTGCAGGGCAGCACTGGGTGCACCATGGGGTGCGGGCACTTGGCTGCACATGGGACCTGTAGGAACAGAGAGCTTTGTGCAGAAAACAGGGCACCCCACACTCCTCGGCTGGGGCTCTGCCCACCTGCCCATGGCTCACCTCCTCTTAGCCCTGACCATCCCGACCTGCCTGCTCTGCATGTGCCGCAAAGGAGACCTGACCCCCACAGACGAGGGGGACCAAAGCCAGGCGCGGCACTGCAGGGCCAGGAGAGCCTCTGGTTCTCCTTTCTCTGTGTGCCTGGCAGAGACCAGCACTCGGCTCCCCTGCCCATCCCTGACCAGACAAGGTGACAGCCTGGGCTCTCTCTTCGGTGAGGTGCTCTCAATACGTACCCCTGCACTGACAGAATTCCTGGCTGTGCTGAGAATGCACACGCTGGCAGTGTTCAGGTGCAGATGGGACAGACTGACTCTCTTTCTCCAAAGCAAGGCAGATAGCCAGGAAGGTTCCTCACCACGGTCTCAGGTGCTGGGGCACCTTGGCCGAGGTGAACATCTGGGATTTACGGCATCACCTAACAGGGTGATTTGTGATGGAAGGCTCGCTAGAAGGCTCACTGGTAGGGAGATGTCGTTCTTGCAGTTCTCAGTTCCTATGGCCGTGTCATCCCTTGTTGTTTTTGCTTTCTGACTTTGCTCTGCCTACATCTGTCGCTGGGTCTGCTCTTGTTGGGGCAGGGTCACTTTTAACTGACACTTGCCACAGTAAGGAGGGTTTCAGAAAACAGTGCCCATGAATTGAGAGGCCAGTTAAAACATCTTACAGCAGAAATCTCAGTCGAGTCTCATCGGTAGCTAACTCGGCACTCCAGAGTACCCTGCCTCAAAATGCTGCATGGCTAGTAGCAGCGATCCAATACAGAAGTTGTGCAAAAACACCTCCCAACAACTCACTGTTTTCTCTTCCTCCACAGATGGATAGCACAACAAAATACCATCCCAAGCAGCATGGAGCCCAAGACCGCCATGGCGCCTTCTGTGCAGTACTTCTGGAAATCTTTAGGATCTGCAACATTTGAGCTTCTCTTGCCATCCATGCCTGGAGGAACAGTTCTGCACGTTAGTGTCCCCTGTGCACTACTGGTAATCTCACAGGAGGTCTGACATTGCCAGGAAATTCTCTTTCTCACTTTGTTTGCCTCTCTGAACCAGAGACCATCCTGGCGCTGCCACATTTCCTTGGTTTCAGCAGAAACAAAGGGAACTCCCAAAGCTGTTGCAAATCAATGCACTCTGGAGCCTCTCTTTGTCCTCTCAGCTCTGCTTACACCCTGGGATGACCGTAATCCAGTTTACCCAGTGTCATGGGTTTGATCTCTCCTCTTGGCCACCCTTCACATTTGCACATGATTTCTTTTGTACTTGCCCACCTTCACTCTCCAAGGCTCTCTCTGACCCTTTGGGACAAGTTGTCCCACTGAACAGAACTCACGAGGCCTGATGGAGAGCATGTGGGGGAGCACAGCTGTTTGACCAGTCGCCCCTTGGAGTGACATGGACAGAACCACCCCTGCATCAGGGAGCGCCACCCCCAGCTCTCCCTCCCCAGTCCAGCACCCAAACCCCGAGGGGACGGAGTCAGGCCCTCTCAGGATAGACCTGAACCTCACTCTCCCCCTTTGCCTCTTCTCTAGTACAGGCAGTGCTCGCATGCCCCCAGATTTCAGGACTTGTCTCCCACTTATGGCCCCCTGCAAGACTGCTCATTACCTGGATTCTCGTGAAAGAATTCATATATCCTGGCACGGTGGGCTTCCCCGGGGTTGGACAGCACTGCCAAGAATCAAAAAAGGGAAAGCTTTAGCATGGCTCAGGCACAGAGGATAGAGAAGGACAGTGCACGTTCCCTCTAAGCTCATGGCTGATTCATCAGTGACTCTCCTTGGACCTCAGTTCGCAGGAGAGATCACCCGCTGTTGTGCCTACAGAGTCCCTGGGCCTCTAGGGACTCACGGCAAGCTCTGGGACGCAGGTACCGAGGGAGGTACATTCGATTAAGAGTCACATTTCCCATCATCTACTGAGCATGGTTCAGATGGCCTTGTTCCCAAAATGGCAGAGTTCTGAAATTCCTGTGAACCGGGTGCAGTGGGAGGTGAGCATCTCTCTGCATCCCGAGAGAGTTGCCAGCATCTCTCTGGCATGCTGATGGCAACAACCTCCACATGCCAGAGATGACAGTCCTCCTCAGAGAGCCGTTCCTAGCTTCTTTTAGAACACTTGCTCTGTACTAACAGTTTGCCTGCTGACACGGTGTGCAGTAGCGGGCACCAGGGGAAGAGCCTGCAGGCACACTGATTTGGATTTATGGCACGGGATGACCGAGGGACAGCAATTACCTGTTGATTGAATTGCCCCTGTGTTTTCATCAGAGACTGGCACTGCGTGACTGCCTCCTTGCTGAAGCGCCTCCTTCTCCACAGTCTGACGGTCCATCTCTTTACAAAAGAAATGGGGTCACTTGCATTAGAAGGAACACGGTATCTTCAGGGGGCAAAATCCGTTAATAATGCTTAGAAACGAAGCCTGGGCATTTGGGGGGTGCACCTCATCACTAGTCCAAACAATGTGTCATTCACAGAGAAAAATTAAAGGGCTAGGCACTTTCCAGTGTACCAGCAGGTAGCAAAACCTGACCTGCCGAGAGACGAGGAGATGGCATGTGATCTTCTCGCTCGCCCTTAGTGCATGCCTTTTTGGCAAACTGCAACATGATGGTAAATGACTTCCTTCAGAGAGGACAGGAAGATGCTGGAGCCAGTTCAGCTGGGGAAAAGGGCCCTTTGGAGAAGCATGTCCCATCATGCCAAGTCCATCACACAGTAAGGGTAACGGACACGCACACAGAGTAGACTGAACCCCAAGCTCTTTGCAAGGCGTAAGTGACACCACTCCCTGCCGGCTGGATATCAACACCTGCCCAGAACCACCCTGGCCAGTAACGGTAAAACTGGGGCAACAGCTAGCTGTCCCTGGGACTCAGCTTGAACCACAGCTGGCAGCAGAGACTCTGGACCATCTCTGTGGCTCGTCATGGCCTGCAAGTTGTGAAATCGAGTGCCAGTGCAGCGAGGCTCTGATCGATTCCTTTCTGCTTGTGTTGGCTATGGCTTCTCCATACATGTGTCTAAAACCTCAGCTTCCCAAGTCTTAAGTGGTTAAGGGGGGATATATACCCACCATGTGCTGTTTTCTCCAGTTCTTTAAGGATTTCCTTCAGGACTTCTGGTGACCGCTGGGAAGATTCCCCTATTTTGGCTTCATACTTTGCTCTTTGAGGACCTTAACAGAATGTATTAAGTTAAGTTTCTCACTAGCAAGATACTGAAATGGAGTGCTTAGTCTGTCAAGTCAGTCGAGACTGACTACTCACCCCTGGGCTGCCAGGGGAGCTCCAGCGCAGGATCCAGCCGAGGACCTGGAGCCGGAGCCACATCTGCAACCGCACACCCATGAGAAGTTTTCACCACACATTGTGATATACACCGTCATAACTGAATAGCAGAATGTACGAGGGGATCACGTAATGACATGGCACGCACCAGGCACTCTATAGTCTCACGCCTGCAACAGATGCCTCGCTTACATTTGGGCTTTGAGCGGGCAGCTCTCAAAGGAGGTTAAAAGCCATGACATACCCGTGTGATCTCCCTGTGCAACAGCCCTGGAACCCAGCCAGGAAGCTGCAGATCCACCATCTCCAGCCATGCCTGTAAACAGAACAGAGCAGCTCCCGGGAAATATTTCAATATACTTGTGCAGATCTGAACAGCAGTGAATGCAGTTCAAATGTGGGATTGCTCCATGGCACTCGTCTCTCCCTTCCACTCAGGAGCACCGTGCAGTTACTGGGTGGCTGGGCCATGCTGATCCCAAGCAAACCATGCACGGAGCTGTTGGGAGAAAGGACTCCCTGGAGCTGACACCAGCTCTAAACTCAACCCCAACAAGCTTGCTGGCTTTGCAGCACGCACTGGAAGCAGCGCAGGGTTGGAGGGGCTGGGCAAGACAGCTGCACGAGGCAGAGCGCCCTAGGGCCCATCACTGACCCTGACCCATTCCCCCTCTGCTCTTCTGCATGTCTGAACTAAGTTAAATTTCATATGAACAGAATATTAAAACCTAAATGCTCATTCATTCAGGTGACATACCTGTGGGATCACCCTGAGGATCCGGGACAAGATCTGTCCTAGGAGTCAGGTGGCCATCACCTACAGGCACAGCTGTAATCAAGTACGTTTCCGTTAGAGGTTGTGATCTACTTTCTCAGTGACCTGCAGCGACTGCAAGGGAGTCAAGTAATGATGTGTGACCGAGATGTGGGTGGAAGTTTCCAAAGCTGCAGAGGGGCTTCAGTGACCTGTTGGCTGGCACTTGGAAGCTCTCCAAATGCTATTTCCAGGCCATGTGCAACACCCCTCAAGGACCAGATGGACAAACATACGGCCCCTCTCGGATTTCTTGTTGGGACGACGCTACTGTGCATAAAAAAAGTCCACATGAAAGTGCTGGAGGAAAAAAAAAGATCATTCACACGTCTCAGGGAGAAGACTCTGCTGGCCAGTGAGAGGCTGCACCAGCGCTGCCCTGTCTCTTCCCCCAGGCTGCGGGCTGGGGCTGTGTGTTGGGGACCCAGGTTTGCCTGAGCAGAGCACTGCGTGGCTGGAACAGGAGTGCTCCGGTTTTCCTGAGCGGACATCTCTCAAGGATGGATGTCCTGGAGGCTGAAAGCTGGGACCCGGCCAGGGAGCAGCAGAGCCGCAGCCCCAGGCACAGCTGTGACCAGCCTGCGGGAGAAGCGCTCCACCGGCTATTGCCTAGGCCTGCCGTGCAGCTCTGGCCCCGATACACAGGCCGCGGGAAGGCTGCCCCAGGGCAGGCTGGAGCAAGGCCTAGTCTAGGGACAGTTTCTCACCCCGCAGCACTGCTCCCGGCCCCACTGTTCACCTGGAAAAGCCCCCTGCAGTGGCTGCAGCTCCCTGTGCCTCTCCGCAGGGCGTCTACCTGCCACTTGCCCGTGGAGCTGGCCACTACTCCCGCGGCCCAGCCTGGCCCTGCTGCTCTCCCGGCCCTGCCCCACCATGACCCCAGCCCCACTGCCACCCCAGCATCTTGGTGCTGGCCCTTGCCTGCCTGCCTACCTAATCCCCTTTCTCGCCACGGAGCAGGCCGGGCATGCCGGGCTTGCAGGGCCACCAGGAGGAGGAGAATAAGCAGGCAGGTGGGGGCCATGGGCCCCCGCGCCTGCACCATGCCGCGGTCACTGGTGCTGCCGCTGGTGCTGCTGCTGTCGTCACCGCTGCTGGCACTGCTGAAGCAGTGCCCGCGCACGGCACAGCACATCACGCGTGGCACAGCGGGGCTCTGTGACCTCACAGCCCAGCCTCCCCACTGCAGCCACGCCCCCGGGGTGCTGCCCCTCCCCCAAGCACCGCCCCCTGGCACGCCCCAGCCCCGCATGTCACCTATGGAGGGCGGGGCGCCGCGAGGGGAGGGAGACTGACAGTGCCCCTTCCTGCCCCCCTCATGGGGCCCTGTGCAGCAGAGAGACACTCCGTCTTGTGAGGTGGTGTGTAACAGAAAGGCCCCCCCCCGCCCCGGCAGGGCCATGTGCAGCAGAGCGCCCCTCCCCCTCCCGTGGCTGCATGCAGCAGAGAGCCTCTCCCTCCCATGGGGCCGTGCGCAGCGGAGGCCCCTCCCCTCACAGGCCCTGTTCCAGCTGTCATGGCCAGCTCTCCTCAGCCCTGAGCTGGGCGACTCGCCTGGGAGCAGCCCTCTCTGACGCTGTTTCCATGTTTCCGGGCAAAGGCACGTGCCAAGGCCAGGTGACGCTGGCACGGGGATCGCTGGTCCCGCACCGCTGGACTTCTCTTGGGCTCCGTCCTGGCACGGGAGCGCCGCGGCGGTGAGCTGCACCCAGGGACTCCCACGCGGGGTGTGAGGAGTGACTGTGACACCCTCCGAGTCAGAGTGCAGCAAAACTGACCACGCCAGGCTCTTCCTGATGCAGTAAGTTGAAAACTCTGCTCTTGGGCTCGGAAGGGATTCTGGCCAAAACACGCCCACAGCCAAGAGCCTTCGCTGCATCTCTTTCCAAGTCTTGGGTCTGTTTTGTCGAATCAGTCACAAGACAGAAAACAAAACTTTAAATCAAAAATCAGCGCAGCTTTACTGAGATTGTCAGCCTTTTGCCAGCGTGCACTGAGGCAGTTTCCTCTCGCGCAGAGCAAAATACCTGTGGAAGCTGCATCCCTGCCACAAACAGCCATTGCCAATGAATGACTGAGTCTGCAAAGTACTGCATTTGCTCCTTCTACACCAGTGTGGAGGGTGTACAAGTGGCAAAGGGTGGACCTATTTTGGGAGGCAGCACTGCCTATGGGAGTGCACAGGCGCTCAGGGCAGACAGGGTGATACGGGGTGCTCGGCCCAGGAGGAGGAGCGCTGGGAGGAGCTGCCCGAAAAGGCCAGCAAGGCAGCCTGTGATGATAGGGAAAGCCTTTCCTGCCTGGCTCCTGTACCCTTCAGGTGCTGCTGCGGAGCAGGGTTGTGCTAAGAATGGCTTTGTGGTCTGTCCTTTGTGTCATCTGACGTGCTCTGAGAAGATCCTCGGGAGTCAGACTCCACATTTGCCTTAGTAGGACCTGCTATATCCAGCCAGAATGAATGTAGAGATTTTCCAAAGGTGTTCCTCCCCTTTGTTGACAGTCCGCCAGGCTTTCTCTTTACATCGCCATACTGTTAACCTTGACCTTGGTTTTAATTCTTCCTGAGTTATTGATCACCCCAGTCCTTTGAAAATATCACTCTCCAAGAAAGTAATGAAATCAGTATTCAGAATCAGTATATCAGACGAAGCACTGGGAAGGGATGAGGAAGTAAAGGCTAAAACCTTCCATCTGCTTTTTCGTAACATGAAATAAAGAAAAGGGCACAACTGTAATGACCTTGCCAGTTTCCTTTAGTTCTGCTACGTGGTTAGCCACTGACATTGTCAGAGATAATGACATGTTAGAAAAGCCAGAGGTGGTCCTGGATAAAAATGAATGTGCTAGGCCGTGAAATTCACCAAAGCATTACTAACCTGCAATTGCCTTATAAGTGGTTTTTATTAATTACTTGCAAGGGGTATATCAAAATTTAGTGATGCTCTTTGAAGTGTGGACGCTCGTTCAGCCATCAGTGGTCTCCAGAGCAAGGTTTGCAAAGATGCTTTTTCTCTCTCCAGGCATTGGCTCACGCAAGCCATGTTCCCCGTGTGACAACTAAAACAGCTGATGCAAAGTGTGCATACCGGTAGGCTTCTTGCGAATTGTCCAAGTCACTGCTCTTGCATGTAATAATGAGCAGACGCATTTTGTTCTCTTTCCAGTGCTCTTATTAAGAGGGGGGAAGGAAAGACTTCTGCCTTCTTTCTATGGATGTAACTTCTATGGCAGCTACAAAAAAAGGCCCAGAATGTGTTGCTTGACATTTATCCCTGCCTGTAAAGGTAAGCTTTACCTAAAGGAATATATTTCAAAAGAGGAAAAGAACAGCTTAGAAGAAATTCTACTTGGACAGCCGGCGTCGGAGAAACATTCCCTTTTTCTCACTTTCAGGGTAAAAATATGTCTGTACACGGTCAAGCATGCCTTGCAAATACTGTAAGTCGCTGAACACAGGAACTGGCAGTTTAGTTGAGTTTTGTATGTTGGGTGTCTAATCATATCCAGAAGACATTTTGAATATTCTCCTGGAAACTTTAAATATAAGTGAAAACCTTTCCAGTAACTTCTCAACTCTTTTTAGAAGGTGGCAAAAAAGAGAAGAAGGTGTGGCTACAGTCTTTCTTGCGTTCAGTGTGTGGGGTATGAGGGAGGACAAAAGCAGCATGCCCTGTGAAATGGTGCATCTGCGTAACTTGCTGGAAGGGCTTCGTGGGTTGCAAATCGTTTCTGCTCAGAATCCTGTTAAAGGCCAAAAGGAAAGAGATGTTCCAGGTAAAGTGCAGAATTTCTTTCAGTATGTCTGAAATGTGAAGTCTAATGGAAGGATTACTATTAGCCCATGCCTAGTTAGTAAAGAAAGATAAAATACATTAGCGTTGCTGACATAGGAAGAGTCTCAGTCATACAGTTTCGAAACCCATCTCCTGTTATGTTCACTGCCCCCCTGCCCCCCTGCTTCTAAGGTCAATGAAGACAGTTTTCGTCCAGCAGAAAGGGGGCGGGGGGGAGGCTGCAGCTCGTTGTCAGTGTCGCAGGTTCTTCCCAAGTGAAGAGTCGGACAACAACGGGGTTTCTTTTCTAGACTTTTTCCCCTCCTGACCAACCTAGATGTCTGACACGATTCTGCTTTTATTTTCTGATGGGAGCTGCTTACAGCGATGGGAAAATTAAAGCCCCCGAAAGCCCTGTGCTGGGACTGAGGGACTGAGATCACGGTAGGTTGGTGTGCATGTTCTCTCTTGTCCCTCTTCACTTCTGTTCTCTTTATGCCTGCACCACCTATTGGTATGTGCTACGTCGCAAGGCCTTACAGAATATTTTCCACACAATGTTGTTCCCTGGTGGTTTTTTGTTTTCATCCCCAAGGACAGCAGGGTAAATTTCACAGGACTCTCTCTTTTTCGTCTGAGCATATAGCACAGCGACATAGTATGAGAACTGTTCCATAATCCATCCGGACTGCTGAAAGCCTCAGGGGAGGGGGAGGGTTATAAGACATAAGAGGCTCAGAAGATGGGGGAGTGGTCTGTGTCGTACGAGCCACAGTGGGAAGATGAGGGCTGGCACGGGAAACGGCAGACCTGCTGTTTGTCTCTCAGTCGTATCTCCCACATACATCTACCAGGCTTTGAATGTGCCTGGGGATTAGGACTGACGTTTGGATTATGACGAATAAGGAGCTCAGCATGGGAAGGAGTGAGGCGTGTTGCGCAAGCCAGAGTGGAAAGCTGAGGAGCGGCATGGGCAGATCTGTTGGCCTTTCAGCGAAATGATTTCGCCACAGATTTCAGCACGTGATCAGGAGGACGTCAAGGGTTAGGGTAATGAAAAGCAGGGAACTCAAAACGGGAAGGAGCGCGCGCGTTGCGCTGTCTGGGGTGGAAAATGGAAGCCTGGCCCAGGGGTCTGCAGGGGGGTGTGTGTGTCTTGCAGTGGGAATATACGCCCACCAAGCTTAGCATGTGAGTCAACCGTAGAGCAATGTCTATGGAAATGTGGCTTGGAAAAGAGGCGGAACTTGAAACTTCTGCCTTTCTCACTATAGCAGAAAAAATAGTTTGCATATTATTTTAATAAATAAAAACCCAAACAATTTAAATTGCTGTTTCGATGATGGTAACAACG
Organism: Phaethon aethereus; assembly: GCF_964289735.1. Taxonomy (NCBI): domain Eukaryota; kingdom Metazoa; phylum Chordata; class Aves; order Phaethontiformes; family Phaethontidae; genus Phaethon; species Phaethon aethereus. The sequence goes on from NC_138594.1 coordinate 284,450, forward strand.
TTGATTGCAGCAACTGTTTTTAGTCTCTGGTAGTGTACAGTATCAGATGACAGTCCAGTTTCATATAGAAAATCCAGAAACAGTGTAGTCAGTCCATTGCTATTGCCTGTAAGAATTCCACCAAGCAAATGGTGATTAGACTGGAAAGAGTGAACTTGCCATGAGCTTGGGCTGAACGGAATCCAAGGGAAAACTCTGCAAGAGCAGGGAGAGTCAGCTGAATATGGAAACGCTGAATGGTTGTTTCACCTTCTCCGAAAGGAATCACTTTAGGTACCTGCTGTCATGTTCCCTTAGCAGGTCCCTTTACTGCATCCTTTTTCATGTGCAGAGGCTTTGCAAGCAGGAGCCACGCCACTTAACAAAACCCCCTGCTTTACACTTTCAGTAAAAACAAAAGATGGCACAGAGTAGCAAGACATTGTGCAAGGTGCTAACATGCACCCCAAAGGAGATAAATTCAGGGACTTTGCTGGCTGGGCAGCCTTCAGCCAGGAGGGCAAGGGTGGGGGTCCGCTGCTGCATGGACTGGGCTGATCTGAAGTCTTGCTGAGCTCCTGTCTTCCAACTCCTTGTTGTTTTCCATTAGCATTTTCCATCTTTTCATGTTGATTTTCCTCTCTGGATACCCTAACTGTCCCGCTTACAACAGCCCAGCCTCTCTCTGCATTTCAGCTTTCTCACCTTGCAAGGTTTTTCCTCACCACTTGGCAATTTCCCTGGATGTCTGAGCCAAGGATGCGCAGCTGTCCTGTGTCAGAGCTCGGCCTTGGATCACAGGCAGCTGCAGCCTCTGGGCAGGGGTGGTGAGAAGGACAAGCCAGCTGATTTTCAGATACTTCTCTGTAGTAGTTGAGAGTTGATTCTGTTCTACTGAAGAGGTTTTGCTGTTGTTCTTGTTGAAGCTACACAGTGGCACTGAACTAACCAGGTCTCATCTAAGTTGGATGAGGTTTTTTGAGAAAGAAGCTAAGTGGATCCTTGGATTTCAAAAGGTTACAGGTTAGTTATAAATGGAAAACTTAACTTTTTTTTCAGCTATTTAATCTACAAAATCTCAGTTCCGCTCAAATTGTATTACTGGAAATGCTTTGCCCATGTTGCTAGCTGCTTTTCAGCATTCAGGGAAAGTAGCCTTTCCTTTCACATACGGCCATCTTATTTTTCCCTGTTTTTCAGGTATGCCTTCCATACCACAGCTTTTCAGATAAAAAGGTTTGTAAAGTGTTTATAACTTCACTCTCTCTATATATGAAAGTGACGGAAAAGGTGTTGTACTGCGTCTTTTGTGATGAGAATCGGGTACAGAGCCTCCTCTTGTACTGAAACATTGACGTGTACTTTGATGCGGCTGAGATGGAACACGTTAGTTAAAAGTAAACAAACATATTTGACATATTTGTCCGTAATTTGCAGTTTTCTGTGTAGCTAATGTTTTGTTCTCTTAGCTTAATGAGCTGTTTAAGCCTCTTTTAGAGTCTCGTACTACTACGACTCTATGACAGAGGCTGCAGGAGAGCACCTCTGCTCTGTGGCATTCTTGATATTAATTTACTGATGTGCTTATGTTCCTCACATTCAAGGACAGAGCATCGTCCTGAATGGGTCTGCTGTTGTCTAGCAAATCTTGTAGTGCTGTGCCATTTCTAGCCGTTGCTTTTCTGAACACAGATAAATAAGTAATGAGACAAAAGATTATCATGACCTTATTTTTCTTAGGAAAGTTATGCTAGAAACGTTACTAGCGTATGTCTGAAACTCCAGCCAGAACTGTGAATTGCTTGATACTCATTTCTGCTCTCTTCAGCAAGGTGATACCACGCCAGGTGTTAGAACCTTCTCAGGTATCTCAGCGCGGGGCGATGTTAGGTCTGTCTTTGGTAATGCTGTTAAAAGGATGTTGACTGCCATCGTTTTGACATGGTGTTTTCTAGCAAATCTCTCTCCCCCTTCTCTTGTCAAGAACAGAGGCTGTGCTACCTTTTCATGTCTTTCCTTCAGGGTGACGTACAAAGATGTACAAAGAAGAGGTAGTAATAAAGGAGTAACATACCGTAATCAAGAGCTCTTTTAATAATTGCAGTAATAAAGAGGTCTCCCTTGTCTGAGAGAATGAGTGAGAGCATACACAGTCTCCTATGAGAGTCTTACCACTTCTTACTGCGTCTTCTTCCGTCTGCTATTTGACGAATGTCTAAGTCTTCTGGAATTTGTTTTTCTGAGATCTTCTCTTTAAATATTTTGACAAAAGGTACGTTAGCTGAAGCTAAGTAAACCATCCAGAAAAGCTGAAAACAAATAAAACCAGTCACCTTTTGAACAATGTACCTGCCGCTTTGGGAAGAATTCTCTCTTTCTAAAATGTTCAGCTGTGAAGTATTCATAGCAGAGAGCTGTGGAATGAATTTCTCAGCAGTGTTCCACAAAAAACTAGGTGCCACTTTGCTTCACTTGCTACGTGACAATTCACATGGAAGGAATTTAATTTCTAATACATGCAACCACCTTGAGGAAATGCAGCAAAATAGGCGTTGTGCAGCGTTGTTCATATTTCCTTGCTCTGCATTTGTTTTTGTCTACTACTGTTGCTTGTTTGACACGTTTTCCTCTGCACAGTTCTGAATAAATTGTCCATTTTGACTTGAAAAGACTTGGCCAAAAGATTTAAGTGAAACATTTATTATACCCTATTTCAGGTGTTTTTTAATCTAGCTTATGACATCGACTTAGATATTGAACGCAAACCCAAATGGCACTCAGAATATATTGAGGTCGACTTGGAAATAAGTAGCCCATAAGCTGCTGCTGTGTTATCTGTAGAAGCTGCCATGCTGCATCGCTAGAGAGCTGTATTCACAAACTGCGCAAGTGGAATTGCATTTCCCTAACTAATGCATCATGAAACCTACAGAAAGCATTGTGAAAATTGTTAATGTTAGGATCCGTATGTGTTGGGAAGAAAAAATATTTACGTTCACACGACTTCTTAACAGCCCACCGATACGTACTAGAGTGGTAAAAGCGGACAGGGCAGTTTAAGAAAAGCAGTGTCCTTCCCTGGCAGCTAACAATTTGGAAGTGTCCTTTTCTGTCATTGCCAGCCATTTGAGCAGTGAAATACATGTTAGAATTCTCACTAGACGGTTGTAATATTGTGGATACTGTGATATATTCAGGTATGAAAAAGATACTCTGGAGTTTGCGTTTTATGAGTTGTGTGGGTCAATGAGTTTTACGGCTCGGCAAAACCTGTCTGAGGTCCAAAACAGTTCTAATGTTTTCCTTAAGTATGACCTAAGGAGAATGTAGAACAGTATATCTCTACTTGTGGGTCATCACAGAATCATAGGCTCTTTGGCTTGGAAGGGACCTTTAACGGTCATCTAGTCGAACCCCCCGGCAATGAGCAGGGACATCCTCAACTAGTCCAGGTTGCACCGAGCCCCATCCAGCCTGACCTTGAATGTTTCCAGGGATAAGGCATCTCTGGGCAACATCCCTTCATCCCCCAGCCTGTATTGGTATCAGGGGTTGCCCTGACCCAGGGGCACTTGGCCTTGTTGAACCTCATGAGGTTCACACGGGCCCCTTCCTCGAGCTTGTCCAGCTCCCTCTGGATGGCATCCTGTCCCTCAGGCATGTCAACCGCACCACTCAGCTTGGTGCTGTCTGCAATCTTGCTGAGGGTGCACTTGATCCCACTGTCTACGTCACTGATGAAGACATTAAAGAGTACTGGTCCCAATACAATGTTTCCCCTGAGGGACACTGCTCGTCACTGATCTCCATCTGGACATTGAGCCATTGAGCAGTGCCCTCTGGATGTGACCATCCAACCAATTCCTCATCCACTCAACAGACCACCCATCAAATCCATCTCTCTCCAATTTAGAGAGAGGGATGTTGTGGGGGACCGTGTCAAAGGCCTTACAGAAGCCCACAGAGATGACAGCAGCAGCTCTTCCCTTGTCCACTGATGTGGTCACTCCATCATAGGAGGCCACTAGGTTGGTCAGGCAGGACTTTCTCTTGATGAAGCTATGCTGACTGTCGCAAATAATGTGTTAATAGAGAAGACTTTCTGAGGGGGAAAAATGGAGCCGGGAAAAATGGAACAAGGAAATGAAAGGTCATGAGGCCAAGGTTGTCATTGGGTCTGTTTGGGGTGCCTATGATGAAGGTGGTGGAGTCACCATCACTGGCAGTGTTCAAAATCCTGTGGACGTGGCACTTCAGCACATGGTTTAGCAGGCATGGTGGTGCTGGGTTGATGGTTGGACTTGATGATCTTAAAAGTCTTTTCCAACCTTAATGATTCTGTGATTCTGGGATGTGGATTATTTCCACAGACAGAGGGAACCCAAGTACTTTCCCTGACATTGAGAATATGAAGGGGGAGGAAGAAAAGTGTCATTCAAGGCTGGAAGGAACCATGGAATGTCATTGTAGAACAACATCGTAAACAAAGCAGGGTCACCCCAGGTTGCTCATGGTTTTATCCAGAGGGGTCTGGAAACTTGCAGGAATGGAGGCAGCACACGCTCTCCAGGAAAGGGCTTCCCATGTCTGACTCTTCTCATGTTGCAAAAGTTTCTCCCTACGTTGAGCCTGACCCTCTTGTTTCAGCTCATTGCCTCCTGTGCTCCTGCCTTGCGCCACAGTGTGTTCTTAGAAACCTCACTGTAGTCAGTGCAAGTCTTTTACATCTGTTGTGGTTTAACCAGTGGAATGGGGAGGAGAATCGAAAAAAAGGTAAAACTCATGGGTTGAGATAAAGACAGTTTAATAGAGCAGCAAAGAAAGAGGAAATAATAATAACAACAACAGCAACAGCAATGAGAAAAGAATATACAAAATAAGTGACGCACAATACAATTGCTCACCGCCCACAGACCAAGGCCCAACCAGTTCCCAAGCTGCAGCGCCCCTGGCCAACTACTCCCAGCTTATATATTAAGCATGATGTCATGTCATCTGGAATATCCCTTTGGCCAGTTTGGGCTGGCTGTCGTGGCTGTGTCCCCTCCCAGCTTCTCGCTGGCGGGGCATGAGTAGCTGAAAAGTCCTTGCCTAGTGTAAGCACTGCTTAGCAAACCTTGCTCTGTTTCTACTGCTGTAACCACCCCCACAGGGCATTTGCCACCATCCATGAGTCAGTATGGAGATAAAGTACTGGCCGTTTTTCTTGCTCAGCAATATCTAAAGCCAGCCGGATGGCTTTCATCTCTGCAAACTGACTCAATTCACCTTCTCCTTCAGCAGCTTCTGCAACTCGTCATGCAGGACTCATGCAGAGCCTTCTCTTGTCTCCTGTGCCTTCTCCCCCTGCTCCTCCTTCGCCTGCCTCCTCCTGGCCCTTGTTAGGTCCTCCACCTCCTTCCCCTCTTCCTCTTTCCTGCTGTTGTCTCCTCTTACTCCCTGTTTTTTCCTCTTCCCTCCTCGTCCTCCTCCTCCTCCTCATATTGCCCTCTCCTCCAGCAGGCAGCAGGAAGAGCAGCAGCAGCAGGAGGGAACAGCTCGCTGAGGAAGGTCACGGGAGGCAAGATAAGGCGGACGAGGAGGAGGATGCCACTGGAGGCAAGAATAGCCAAGAAGAGGGTGCGGACCAGGATGCCAGAGGAGGCAACAAGAGGCAAGAGGAGGCAAGAGGAGGAGGAAGAGCAGGATGAAGTGGAGGAGGAGGAAGCAAGAGGAGGTAAGAGAAGGCTGCGACACTATGAGGCAAGAGGATGAGGAGGCCAGAGGAGGACAACAGAGGCCAAAGCAACAAGTGGTGACAGGAGGAAGACGTGAAAGGAGGAGGAGGCAAAGCGGTCAAGCAGAGAAGGAGGAGGCAAGAGGTGGCAAGAGGAGGAGGAGACAGAAGAAAAAAGGAGGCGGGTGGAAGAGGAGAAGAAAGGAAGCAATGTCAAGCAGCAGAGGAGCAAGGGGAAAAGGAGAAGGAAGGAGGAGGCCTGAGGAGGCAAGAGCAGAGCACTGGAGCAAGTGGAGGAGGAGGCAAGAGCTGTCACCAAGAGGCCCGGGAAGGAGGAGGATGCCTCTTTCTTTTCCTTTCGCCTGCTCTTGCCTCCACTTGCCTCCTCCCTCATCTTGTCGCCTCCTGCTTCCTCCCGTTGACTCCACCGCCTCCTGCTCATCCTCCCCGTTTCCTGCTTTTTCTCCCTTTTTGTTCCTGCACATCTTTGTATGGCGTAGGCTCCTGATCTTCATCATCCTCCTTCTCTTTCCATTCCTCCTCCTCCCCTTGCTCCTTCTCCTGTTCCTTTTTGGCTGCTCCCTCCTCCTGCAGATTCTCCTCCTTTCCATCTTCCTCCACTTACACCTCTTCTTCTCCCTAACCGCTTCTCCCCCTCCTCTTCCTTCTGGAGCCTATGGCCTCCCATTGCTTCCTCCTGCTAATTCCTTCTACTCCTTCCGTTGCCTCCTTCGGCCCCTTGTTCTCTATGGCTCCTCCACCAACTCCTACTCATGATTCCCCTCCTTCTCTTCTGTCACCTCTTCTTGAACCCTATTGCCTTATGTGTCTGGCACCTCTTCCTTCTCCTGTTACCCTGTTGCCTTCTCCTCCTCCTGCTTTTGCCTCCTGTTGTCTCCCCGGGCATCTTGTGGCCTCATCCTCTTTCTTCTCCGGTTGCCTCCTTGTGACTAGTCTTTCTTCACGTGTTCTGTCCTGCTCTGTCCTCGTCTAGCGTCCTCTTTGACCTGCGCCTCCTGCCTCCTCTTGCCTCCTGCTCCGCCTCCTTCTCCATCTCTAACTCCTCTTCTTGCATCCGCTTTCCTTCTGTGGCCTCTCCTCCTCCTGCTCTCTTCCTCCTACCTGCTGTGATCTTTTGCCTCCTCTTCCTCCCTATACTTCCTAACCCTTCTCTTGCCTCCTGTTGATTCCCGTTCCCTGTGGTCGCCTCCTCTTCTGCAGCCCGCAGGCCTCCTCTCATCAACTGTTGCCTTCTGCTGCCTCCTGTTGCCTCCTCTTGCTCAGCCTTCTCTTGTCTCCTGTGCCTTCTCCCCCTGCTCCTCCTTCGCCTGCCTCCTCCTGGCCCTTGTTAGGTCCTCCTCCTCCTTCCCCTCTTCCTCTTTCCTGCTGTTCTCTCCTCTTACTCCCTGTTTTTTCCTCTTGCTTCCCCCTCTTCCTCCTCCTCCTCTTCCTCATATTCCCCTCTCCTCCAGCAGGCAGCAAGAAGAGTAGCAGCAGCAGGAGGGAACAGCTGGCTAAGGAAGGTCACAGGAGGCAAGAGAAGGCGGACGAGGAGGAGGAGAGGGGAGGCAAGAGGAGGAGGATGACACCGGAGGCTAGAAGAGCCAAGAGGCATGTGCGGACCAGAACACCACAGGAGGCACAAGAGAGGAATAGCAGAATACTGGAAAAAGTTCTTCTGCATTGTCCTTCTATTTTCTGTCCTCCACCTCCCCCTGCTCCTCCTAGTGTGTATGTGTTGACATCCTGTCCTCATGCAGTTTCTCCTCCTCTGCATCGTAGTCCTCTTACACCTCTTCTTCCTACTTGCTTGTTCTCCTCCTATTTCTTCCATAGCCTTTTGCCTCGTGGTGCCCCCTGTTGCTTCCTCTTGCCAACTCCTTTTATTCCTTCTGTTTTCTCCTTTTGGCCCTTGTTCCCTATGCCTCCTACACTTTCTCCTACCCCTGCTTCTCTTCCTACTCTTTTGTCACCTGTTATTGAACTCTAAGACTAAAGTGCCTGGCATCTCCTCCTGTTCCTTGTCCTCCTCCTCCTCCTTTTCTTATTATCCTGTTGCTTTCTCCTCCTCATCTTGACGTCACCTGTTTTCTCCTATTGTCTCGTTTTCATCATCCTCCCGCGCCTCTTACGCACTTTTGCCTCCTTTTGTCTCGTACTTCTTTTTGTCCAGTTCCCTCTTATTGCCTCCTCTTACCTCTTGTTGCCTTTTCCTCCTCTTCCTCCTAGTCCCTCCTGTTGCCCTGTGTGGCATGCTGTTGCCTCCTCCTCTTTTATCTCCTGTGTCCTTCTGTGTTGTGGTTTTGCCTCCTGTTTTTCTTCCATCTTTGCCTCCTGTTGTGTTGTGGTTTTGCCTCCTGTTTTTCTTCCATCTTTGCCTCCTGCTGCCTCTATCTTCTCTTACCTCCTGTGTCCTTCTGCTCCTGTTGCCTCCGTATCCCTCCTGTTCCTGTTTCCTCCTGTTGCTTCCTTGCTCTTCTTTCTTCTTTACCCCTTGTGTCCTTATGTGTCCTTTTATATTTTTTCCCCCATCTCCTGGTGCCTCTTTCTTCTTCTCCTGCTACCTCCTTTTGCGTCCTTTTACTTCCTGTTCCCTTCTCCACTTACTGCGTCCTGGTGTTACCTCTCCTCCCCCTGCTGTTGTTGTTGTCTCCGGTTGCCTCCTCTCCCTCCTCTTGCCTCCTGTTTCCACCTGTTTTCTCTTCCTCGGCTTTGTCTGACCTCCTGGTTCTTCTCGTTGCCTTTGTCTATTTCTCCACCTTCTATGCCTTCTCTCTTCTGCTGGTGCCGCCTGTTTCCTCTTGTTGCCTCTTATTGCCTCCCTTTTCTTCTTCTCCTCCTGCTTTCTTTCGAATTTTCCTCCTGTGGTTTCCTGTTTCCGTACGCTCGTCATGTTAACTCATTTTGCCGCCTTATCCTATTGCCTCCTCCTCCTCTTGTTGCCTGCTCTTCCTGTTCCTTTTGGTTTCCTCCTCTTGCCTCCTCTTCCTTCTCCTTGTCTTTCTGCTCTTCCTCTTCTTGCCTCCTGTTACCTCCTTCTTCTCTTCCTCCTTCGTGCCCTCCGCCTTGTCCTTCTTTTCTTGCTTCCTGTTGCCTCCTCCTGCTCCTTTTTTCTTCTTCTTGCCTCCTATTGCTAAATCCTATGCATGTTGCCTCCTGTTGCCTGCTTCTCATGTTTCCTCCTCCTCCTCCTCCTTAACCTCCTCATCATGCTTCAACCTGTCTGTCCCCTTAGTCTCGGGTGACACTCTTGCACACGATTCTCCACAATATGCCACGGTTAGGAGGTGCCAGCTCGTGACAGCTGCTTGTAGTTCTGCAGCTTGATCTTGACATTGGCTGCAAGGAGGAGGAACATTGTCACTGCCACAGCAGGCCCAAATTCCATGCAAGTTCCATAACAGAATTCTAGAGAAAAGGTTATTTGTAGAAGCAGGTCTTGGGGAGCCATTTGTTCTGGGGGAGCTCAAGCTGTCCCCTGGCCTTTGGTGGCAATTGGTTACTTCTCCCAGCCCCTTCCAAGGAACAGGGAGCACGCAACCCATGACCCCCTAGACCTGGAGGGGGAAAGCTTAGGGTGGCCTTCTCAGCAGGGATAATCGCTGTGGGGAGCGCAAGCTCCCACAGCCATAACTCATCAATGCGCAGCTGGAAGGTGGGTCTGTAAACCACAAACACCACTTACTTGCCGTGGAATCGCTCTTGGATGGTAGCGAAGGTCCCAAGTCCTGCAACCAGGACACCCTGCCCAGGGAAAAGACAAAACGGCTGGCTGATAAATGAGAACCTTAGAGATAGGAAAAGTGAAAGCTTTGGAAAAAACCCATGTTCTCCATTTTTTCACTTCCCCTCCTCAAAATGTTTGCGAACATCTCTTGGCTAGAGAAGATCCCAGCCATTTCCAGCACAGGGAATACCCCTGGGACTTAATCCTTGGCACAGACCCAGCATCATGCCCAGTCCCTCTGCTTGGCCTCTTCACTCTGACCACAGGGAAGAGTGAAGCCCTACGGCGTGCTGGATGCTTTCTCAGACTGGCTCTCAGAAGCTGTTCTGGGCACACAGGGTGGTCTCGGCATGCTGCTGTGGTGCTCAGGGGGGGATCGCTCCTCAGGGCCCAGGCCTCTCAGGAGGACTGAACCCCGGCATGGTGAGGGGGACCAGGACGCCAGCCCACCTTGTCCACCTTCAGCTGTCCCAGGATGTAATCAGACACAGCTCCCCAGATAGCCACGACTGCTGGAAAGCAAGGGAAAGAGGTCTCAGGCTCCAGACCAGACAGCTCACAGACGCTCGGCAAGCTCCCTGCCCAGGGCATGACTGATGCTGAAGTACACAGACATCCCAGAAGAACACTGCCATGGCTGTGGAGCTGGACTGTGCCCCCATTTCAGACTGCCAACTCCCAGAGACAGCTGGCCCTGAACGGTTTCCCCTTTTAAGGGGACCAAGCCATGCCCACAGGAGCCCCGTACCAGCACCTGGCAGTTCTGGCAGGACACAGTCCCCCAAGCCTAGAGGGACCCTCAGGCAGCCCTCTCACACAACAGCCCCCAGCCCTGTCCAGCCACCCCCGCAGCACAGCAGCTGCAGCTTTGGGCAGTGGACAGCCCTAGTGCAACCCCTCAGGAAGAAGCTCCCAAACCCCTCAGCCTTGGTGCAGAGCTGCAGGAGTGTGGCGAACAAGTAGCTCAGCTCCAAGCTGACAGCCATGGTGCAGCAGCCCACCATCACGCTTACCACTTGCCCTCATCTTGGGGAAGGGGATGCTCTGTGCGGCTCCTTGCCCAAAACGCAACATCTCCGATGTGCCCCTGCTCTGACTGTCAGCAAGGGTCCTGCTTGTCAGTCGAGGGTCCCGCAGTACAGCCCTGCTGCCTCCCGGCCCCGCTCCCGGCTGTGGAGCAGCTCCAAAGGGCAGCAGTGGGGAGCCCCTGAGTAGTGCCCAGGCCTCGCCAGGAAGTGCCAGCACTGCCGCGGCGCTGGGGAAGCCTCCCTGTGATGCAGGGCACCACCCTGTGACATCAGTCCACGTCATTTGGAGGCCCATTATGACACCAGCAAGGAGATGGCACAGCTGGGGAGAGAGGCGAGAGATTTTCCCTCTTGTCCTGAGAAACAGTCACCCCCTTTCTCCCCGGTCCTTTTCCAAATAATTGCGTCTGCCCCCTGCACCCGCATGTCTCTGCTACTGGGAGCCCGTCTGGGCAGGCAGGGTTTAGGGGTTGGCTGTGGTCAGGCTGTTTCAAGAGGTGGGATGGAAAGCCTTTGGGGTAAAACAGCCCCTCCCGTGTGACCGAACACTCTCGGCTTTGTGTTGCTCTCGTGGTAGGAGTAGGATGTGCTTCACGGCATTGGTTTTGGCTGGGATGGAGTTAATTTTCTTCAGCAGCAGCCCGTATGGTGCTGTGTTTTGGATTTGTGACCAAAAGCCTCCGGATAAAACATGGCTGTGTCAGCTGTCACTGAGCAGTGCCTGCACAGCGTCAAGGGCTTCTCTGTTCCTCGCTCTGACCCACCAGCGAGTAGGCTGGGGGTGGGCAAGAAGTTGTGAGGGGACAAGCCGGGACAGCTGACCCCACCAGACCAAAGACATATTCCACACCATATGATGTCGTGCTCAGCAATAAAAGCTGGCGGAAGAAGGAGCAAGGCAGGGCCCACAGTGGAGAGGAGAGACCCAACAATGCCCCTCCAGCCTGCTGCTGGCCTGGCAGCAGCTCCAGCCAAAGGGACCTCACCAACACCCACCCAGCCATCAGCCTCCTCCTAGCCTATCAGGGTCTCGGGAAGAAGTGACCTCACAAGGGACTTCCAAGCCATTTGCACGCTGCTGGCCTATCACCTGCAGAGACAGGGGTGACCTCACAAGGAACAGCCAAGCCACATGCCTGCTCCTACCCTATCAGCATCTCCGGCAGAAGTGACCTCAGCAGCCCCCACCCCAGGTGTCACCTCACTGCTGGCGCCTTGCCATCCCCCCAGCCCACCTCTCCTCTGCCCCCCCCCGCCAGCTCTCTGCTCTCTGCGCTGGCAGGCACTGAGCAACTCAGTGCCACCTGATGCTCCTGACCAATCAGCTTCCTCCCACACTAGTGACCTCACCACACCCCAGCGATGTCACCTTCCACCCCAGCACCCCCTCGCCTGCAGCCTTTATATACCACATATGGGTGTATCTGATTGAAAAAAGGCAAAGCGAAAAGGAAAAAAGCTTGGGCAATCTGAAGTTCTAGTTAAAATGACACCTCCTGTCCTAAAGCACAAAGACCCTGTCCGGCTTTGCTTTGTTCACATGGGGTGGAATAAAAAAGAAAAAAGAAAAAGAAGCCAAGGATATTATGCAGAACAGCTTCTATTCCAAGATTTTGTAACCTGTAGCAAGACGCAGATGCAGATACCATTGCAACTACCCTTGTAGATGTAGATACCGTTTCAGATGTCATTTCTCCAGAGCTGTCTGTAATGCTCTCTGCATCTGCAATGGTGTCGGCAATGGCACCTCCGTCTTCAGAAACATGTCCACGGGCAACTGCATCTGAAATTGTATTTGCATCTGCAGTGGCATCTGCAATGGCATCTGCATCTGAAGTGGCATGTGCATGCCATTCCTGAAAGGAGGTTGTAGTGAGGTGGGTGTTGGTTTCTTCTCCCAGGTAACTAGCGATAGGACGAGAGGAAATGGCCTCAAGTTGTGCAAGGGGATTTAGACTAGAAATCAGGAAAAATTTCTTTACTGAGAGCGTGGTTAAACATTGCAACAGGCTGCCCAGGGAGGTGGTGGAGTCACCATCACTGGAAGTGTTCAGAAAACATGTTGACGTGGCACTTCAGGACATGGTTTAGTGGGCATAGTGGTGTTGGGTTGATGGTTGGACTTGATGATCTTAAAGCTCTTTTCCAATTTTAATGATTCTGTGATTCTGTGATCTGCCATGACGTCACTTCAAGGCCTGTGAGAGAAGGCAAGGAGAAGACAAATCAGTGACAATAAATGCTTGAGGCAAAAGAGGACAAGGGGAATAAAGAAAAAGGAGGTAGTTTCTGCATCCTGCTTGTTGTGTCTGGTGCAAGTTCCTCCAATATCAACATCTCTGAGCACCAGGGCAGGTCAGAGCAATCCCAGGCATGGATTAACTTCCCCTTCCCTCTCTCCTCAGCACGGGAAGGTGTCCCACACTAAAGCGCTGTCTAACGCCATGTACCGGCAAGCTCTGGAGAAAAAAGACAATCCCATCGTGACACATACCCTGCAGCCAGGAGGGTGCTGCTGCTTTTCCTACGCGATGCCTTCGCTCCCTTCCACAGGAGGCAGAAGCACAAAGCGAACCATCACACAGTTATGCCCACCCCCTCATCCACCAGAGATGCAAAAAGGTAAAAAGCAACTCCCCAGTTTCTAGGTCTTCCTGCTCAACAGGGCTGAATGACAGAAAAGCAGTGCAGCAGGCAATGCACTTCTGGGAAGCAGGTCCCCAGTGACACAACCCCCTCCCCAGCCTGACTCGGTGCATCCCCACCACCACAGCGGTGCCCAAAGTGTGGGAGCCCAAACTGTGGTCCCCTGGTTGTGCTGTCAACTCGCAGGATGCACGTGATGGCCATCCCCACCACTCACGGGGCCCAGTTCTCCACAGAGTCAGGGCTGCAGCCAAGGGCAGGACGCAGCCCCGCTGCAGGACCACTGCAGGGCCGGCAGCCACAGAACTGCCTCTGCTGAAACATCCCACAACAGTGCAGGCAGGAAGGGACCCGCAGCCAAACGGCACACAGAGCACACAAATAGCACCCAGCTGCCTGTTAGAGGATTGCATCACATGTCCTACACGAGACTTGGAAATAACTTGGAAAAATTAAAATATAAAAGGGCTATCTTAAGGCTGTATGATCCACAGAACAGAGGCACAAATCCTCTAATGGGGTGATCCATGTTTATATCTTGAGGATCTGAAATACTCAAAAATCCTGTAATTACAGAATTTTCCTTTTCTTGATCAAAGAAAATGCAGAATTTCAGCTCTCACTTTATTACAGTAACCTTCCTCCACGATGCAAGAGCACAGGTGATGAGAGCAGAGTCCGGATGCATGGACCTGCACACATTTGCTCTCCAGCAGGGCTGGTCCACGGGCCACAGTCACCAAGACATTAAAACAAAGTTGCTAAAACCTCCTGCATGTCATGTCTCGCCCAAAGCCAGGACAGAAAGCCTGTACCCAGCTGCCCAAACCCCCAAATGTGAACTGAGGCTCCTGTCCCAGACCTGACCGCGGCCAGACAGACTGGGCAGGAGGTGGAGCTGGATTTACAGCACTGGTGCTTGGCTGCAAAGACCTGCTCTACCTGGGATCGTAACAGAGGCAGGCTGGCCGCTCCTCGAAATTTGAGCAGAATAGGTATTTATTTCCAGCAAACACAACTCCAGATCTGTCAAAAGTCACTACCCTGCTGTCAGCTGGGGAAGGACAGCCCAGACGGACAGACAGACTCCTCAGCTGGGTGCCTTACTGAATTTGCTGCACCTCCAGAACAAGAACCTTACTCTGCATTTATTGCTGTGACTGAAATTGCCACTGCTAAGGAGGAACTCAACTGCAGGTCTCAGAAATGAAGAAGTAAACACAGCTTGCCACCATTTCTGCCATGCACCAAGTGCCCGCTCCTGTCTTGAAGCAGGATGGCTACCATTTAAAATTACATCCCTCTGCAAATAGGCCCATCTCCAAGCAATAGGGAGGGCCAGGACGAGGTTAGTTGCTGTCAGAAACGAGATACTGTCACTTCTCTTCTAAACATATGCTCAATTACTCTTGACAAGAGATTATAATCCTCAACTAGTGGATGCAGACTGATAGAATAAACTAATTTGTGCTACGAGTTTATATATGCCCCCTTCCTTGCCTTGCACCTAGGCCACTCTACAACCTGAGGAATACAGTTGCCTGGCAAGCCTTGGCCTTTGAACAAAGAGGTTGGTGGTTGAGAGCCCCTTGACCATACCAAGCACTCTTGCATAGCTGAGGTGGGGGATGGCACTGATTGCACCAGGAATGCGGTTGCCTGACCAGGGTGCGGAACAAGAACAGGAGTAACTAACCATCTCCTGACAACCCTGGAACAACTGGTACCAGTGCTACCAGATGCGGGAGAAGGATGGACTTCACAACTCTATGAGAGTTATATTCTGAAGCCGTTTATTGTCTTGTCTGACTCCAATATATATCATAATTTTCGCTTAGTCACTGCGCACACACTCATGATTGGTTACAACTTGTTACACACACTATTGCAATTGGCTATATACAAAATATCACGCGCTGTCCACGCGCCCCTCACACAGTCAGGATTGTTGCTTGCAGGTGTTCCTGTTTTCCTCGCTTCTTCTTAGTTGTTTATCAGAGCTCCTTCTCCTCAAGGCCGAGCCGTGCAGATATCCAGCTGTTTACCAGCTTCTCAGTGCCACAGCTCCTTCTCCTTAAGGCCGAGCCATGCAGATCAATGCCACAGCTCCTTCTCCTTAAGGTCGAGCCATGCAGGGTGATCCCAACATCTCCCCCTTTTTGTTTATCTAAAAACAAAACCTGATGGATCATTTGTAACCTAAGGACTGTGAGGAAGATGGACTATCTGTACATTCTTGTATCATCCTGTGCCACGAACTCAGCCCTGCAGCCGGTAGGTGCCAGCTTTACGTGGGCGTCCCCACGGAGGCAACGGTGGCCTTGCTGTACACCGATCCCCCTGCTCTTCGGGAAATCCCGGTATTTATACATTTACCAAGGAACGAGTTTCGACACACGTGGCCAGTGAGTGTCGGAACACGCCTCGGTTGCCACCTCTCAACACAGGGAGCCTATGGCGCATGTGCCCGCTGGCCAGACGTGCTGCACGCGCCACAGCCACCCTGTCTATTGGTTCGTAGGCTTTGTTCACATGGCATCTTACTATAATCCAGCAGTCACATATCAACTATGCTTAAATTAATAGCAGAATATTACAAGGCAAACATTTCTAGTTGTACTACTCCTAGCGATAGAAGCTATAAAGCTATGAAAACCAATAGTATATCTTACCAAAGGATTTGTAGTTATAGAGCACTTTGCCTTAAAAGCCTTCCATGTTTGTCTAATGATAATTCTCAAATTAGGAACTAGGACGCCCATAGCACAGTCCCCTGACCAGTTCCCGGGCAGCTGTTTCCCAGCCCATTGATCTCCACACAGCCATCATGACCCTTCTGGCAGATTGAAAAGGGATTGCCCGGGGAGGAAAGAGACAGACAGAAGGTGTCTTGTCCTGTTTGATTTGCTAATGTTACCCACACATTTTCTTTTGGCTGAGGTGGCATCCAGGTTGCGATGACACCTAACAGTATCAAGATGTGTCTGACGATGACGATGGTGACTGTTCCACCCATGGTTTTACCCATTTTGCGGGCACCCAACGAGTTCCAGAATCTGAAATGACACAAGCATAACCTCGTCCCCAGGTTAGCAATTGAAAAGGTCCTTCCCACATATTCTTTTCCAAATTTTTAACTTTTACTTGCACATTTTGTGTTAACTCAAACAGACTTCCTGTCATTCCTTTTACATGTTTCTCCTTCTGCTAGACGGAAATAATTTAACACATATAAGGCTTTATTCAAATGTTCTTGAGGTGGTATGGTAGCCTCTCCCCCTTTTTGTTTTTGCAATAAACACTTCAGGAAATTATTCATTCGTTCAACAATAGCTTGTCCAGTTGGGGAATGCGGTATTCCAGTAACATGCGTCACTCCCCATTGAGCAAAAAATCTTTGGGTTGACTGGGCTACATAACAAGGACCATTATCGGTTTTAATTTGTAGGGGTATACCATGGGCTGCGAATGCAGCTCGCAAATGCTTTTGTACATGCCTACTAGTTTCTCCTGTTTGTGCAGTGGCCCAAACTACTCCAGAATAGCAATCAATTGAAACATGAACATATTTAAATCTTCCAAAGTCAGCGACGTGTCACATCCATCTGCCATAGTTGTAGCGAATGCAATCGTCGGGGACTAACCGTAATTGCGATTCCTGGGCCTATTTGTTGACAATCAGCACAAGTCTGTATAATAGCTCTAGCGTCACCTGCACTTAGATTAAATTGTCTTGCTAAAACTTTGGCAGATTGATGGAAAAAGGCATGAGAGGCTTGTGCTTGACCTAAACGATCTGGGACAGGTCCAGCCCATGCTGCGGCAGTCAGCCGATCAGCTCTTGCATTTCCTTCCACCAATTCCCCTGGAAGGTTGGTATGGCTGCATATATGCATAACGTAATAAGGATGTCGTCTTTTCTGCAATAAAAACCAAAGTGTTCTAAATTGTTGATATAGCTGTTCCTGCTGTACTTGTCTGAGGATGGAACCTTCCAATCTTTGGAGCACTCCAACTACATATAAAGAATCAGTAATTATATTCACAGGTTCTTCAGACCATAATTTAAAGGTTTCAATTACTGCCTGTAGTTCTACCTTTTGAACTGATCCTGGCACGACAAGTACCCGTTCTTTCCATTCTCCATGCTCTCGCCATACTATTGCTGCCCTGCCTGTTTTCCCACCACCATCCATAAATACTGTAGCACCTTGAGCTGGATATTGACTGCACTTTGATTTTTCTTCTACTTCATGTTTGGGTTGTTTTTTGGGGGTTTTTTGGGGAGTTTTTTTGGTTTTTTTAAAGGTAAACATTTTGTGTGATGGATAATGAATCTAAATGTCACCCTCAAATTCTGCTAATGCAGTTTGGAAGGGAACCGAGTGCTGCAAAGCCCAAGTCAAATATTCTTGTTGTAATGCTATTAAAATCGTTTTCAGGTCCTTTGCCGATATATCAATAATTCTGTTGCGCCCTTTCATAATCAAATTTGCAAAACACTCTACTTTCGTGGTGATGGTTTTTCTGTGCTGCTGAGGTAAAAAGACACACTCTATAAAATTCTCAATGGGTCCGCTTTTGATTCTAGCTTTGTTATCTACTGTATTATAAGCGCATAGGGATGTCGCTCATGATTGATTACTGCCAAAGTGATCCCTATCGAGGGGTCTATCCTAGAACTAAATGCTTGAGTTACCTTTTCAGAAATGTTTGCTACTGCTTCCCAGGCTTCCTTGATCAATTGCCGAGGAGAGTTTAACCTGCTATCCCCTCGCAAGAGCTGAACCAAAGGCTCCATATCTTGGTTTGTGATCCCACAAATAGGCCGAATCCAGTTAACGTCTCCTACCAATTTTTGTACATCATTTAATGTTTTAATCTGAATTCTTAATTCAACCTTTTGGGGGGTCACCGGCGTTTCAGTGATCATGCACCCCAAGTACCTCCAAGGCGCTTCAGTTTGTATCTTTTCCGGTGCCACTTGCAGCCCACTTTGCCTCAAAAGCTCAACGAGCTCCCCGAACATTTCTTCTGGATTTAATTGAACACCAGCCAACAATATGTCATCCTTATAATGATAGATGAGATATTGAGGCCACCTTTTTCTGATTGGCTGTAAAGCCCAATTGACATAAATTTGACACATCGTGGGTGAATTTTTCATGCCTTGTGGCAATACTGTCCAATGATATCTTTGCATGGGTTGCGCCTTGTTTGTCCTTGGGACTGAGAATGCAAAATGTTTGACATCATCTTCATGCAGAGGGATTGTCAAAAAGCAATCTTTGAGATCTATAATCAAAAGCTTCCAATACTTCAGTATCATACAGGGAGATGGTAGCCCTGGTTGCAAGGCTCCCATGTCCACTATACCTTATTGACTTCTCCCAAGTCATGTAATAGTCTCCATTTTCCACTTTTCTTTGGAATCACAAAAAGAGGTGTGTTCCAAGGACTAGTGGTTGGCACAATATGGCCTTTTTCGTCAATGACTCCAGGGAGAACAAAAAGTCCCTACTTTGTTGCTGAAGATCGTCCTAATAACAAAGCACTCAATCCGTATCCTAATGGTCCATTTGCGTTAGTCGGGACATCATAAACCGACATGTCCCATAAGGTAACTTCTACTGTTGTTTCCACGTCCATTCCGGCGCTCCCTCTGGTTTGGGCGCTGAGGCTTGCCAAGCAGCCTGGTGGTGCTTCCCCATTTGTGTCATCGCGCGGGGTGCCTTCGCGCTCGGTCGCCCGTTTCCCCATTTCATACCATCCCGATGATACTTTGAACAGCATTCTGAGGCTTGATGACCAAATTTTTGACATCGACTACATGGTGCTGCTGCTGGGCCTATTCCTTGCTGAAAGGGTCCTTGTTGGAAGGATTTATGACCTGTCTCAATCTGCCTAGGTCCTTTCCTTGTGGCCTTGCACTGAGCCCTAAAATGGCCTCTTTTTCCACAATTAAAACATTTTTTCTCCCCTTTCTCATTTATAAATGGCTTAATTGCTGCTGCAAAGGCACTTGCGAGTGTTTCTGCCTGATGTGTGGCAGAGCCTACTCTGTTGCAGGCTTCTACCATTTGTACTAACGTTGCTTCTTTTGGCAAGGTTAACAAAATTCTTTTACAATCTACATTGGCATTTTCTACCGCTAAATTCAACAACACTGCTAGTTTTGTGTCTTCATTGGTATACACTTTATTCAAAGCATCTCTCAGACGATCAACAAAAGACATATATGGTTCATCTCTCCCTTGTCTAATTTGAGTGTAAGATGGTTGCCTCTTTCCCTCCTCAGGGACTGTTCGCAACGCATTCAACGCTAGTCGCCCAACTAATTACAAGGCCTCTAAAGGCAGCTGAGCTTGCAGTCTAACATCCACAAATGGTCCCTGGCCTGTCATTTGTTCCATAGTAATGTTCTGGAGTGGATCGCCGTCTTGACGCTCCAGGTTTTTCAGGGCTTCTTGCATACAGAGTTTATACCATCTGTCTGCCCACAGTAACCTTTGGGTTGGTGTCAGTAACATATCTATCTGCCGACAATCCCATGGTGTAAGAATCATTCCCATGAATATGTTATCTAATAAAGCTTGCGTGAAAGGTGATTGCAAGCCATAATTTTGCACTGCCTTCCGCACTTCCTTAATCAAGTCCCAATGAAATGGGTCCCAGCGATTGGGCCCGTGAGGCTGTACACTAACAGGAAATGCCATCGGTAACTCTGTTTCCTCGTCTTTCATTGCTCCTAAAAAAACGTCTTTCCACCGCTCCCTAGGGTCGCCTTTCATTCTAGGCTCTTGCCTCCCTATAGTCTCTACCACAGGCTCTTCTCCTTCATCACTGCTATCAGGCAACGGGGGCCGTAAAGGTGGCAGGGGCTCGGCTGAGGGCTTCAAAACTACGGCTTTTGATCTGTTAAGTCTGGGTGGTTTCGGGGGTGGTGAAGCCTGCCCCATCAATCTTTCACATGGGCACACAGGGGAGCATTGAGTACGTTGTTCTGGGCAACTTTGTCCCGTCTTGCTCTCACATATATCATTGTAGACCTGCTTCTCTGACTTATCTGATGCAGCCAATTCACCCTCGGGAGGTGCAGTGGGAGTCGCTGAAGGTCCTGAACCCTCTGACTCGGTTAAGAAGGGATTGGTTGAAGGCAGTTTAACAGCCTCCTCCGTACCAGCTGCAGCTTTTCTCTCTGCCTTTAAGGCTTTTAATGTGGTTAATATCAACTTCCACGCCGTCACTAACTCTGCGGCGGTTTTCTCAATACGCTCCCATAACATTTTTCCTATCTCCTCCCACGTCTCTGCCTTAAACGCCACAGACGGATCGGGGGGGTACCCTTTCTTTCGGCTCCAAATTAGAAGCCTTCTAAGTGTATATTCATCATATTTCAGTCCTCTCTTAGAGAGCATGTGCAGCAGGAGTCTGACTATCGCCCCTTCTTCATGCGATGTGTTCTGCCCCATGCCGCCCCAGTTGCTCACCTCACCTCGCTGGGTGCTTCTCTGTTGCAATGTATTCCTTTTTCTTTTTCCTTGCGTCAGTCCCGCTGACTGCAATTCTTCCAACCGGGCTTCTCCTGCGGCGTCCTCTGCGCTCGACCGGTGTTCAACGATGAGATCCCAGAGATCGTATCATGTCGGGGTCACCAGTTGCGGGAGAAGGATGGACTTCACAACTCTATGAGAGTTATATTCCGAAGCCGTTTATTGTCTTGTCTGACTCCAATATATATCATAATTTTCGCTTAGTCACTGCGCACACACTCATGATTGGTTACAACTTGTTACACACACTATTGCAATTGGCTATATACAAAATATCACGCGCTGTCCACGCGCCCCTCACACAGTCAGGATTGTTGCTTGCAGGTGTTCCTGTTTTCCTCGCTTCTTCTTAGTTGTTTATCACAGCTCCTTCTCCTCAAGGCCGAGCCGTGCAGATATCCAGCTGTTTACCAGCTTCTCAGTGCCACAGCTCCTTCTCCTTAAGGTCGAGCCATGCAGATCAACGCCACAGCTCCTTCTCCTTAAGGTCGAGCCATGCAGGGTGATCCCAACAACCAGAGACTTGAGAAATTAACTGTCTGGGTTGTGGCCAGCATGGAAGTTCACTGATGCCAAAAGTCAATCATCTCCCGACCCTCTAAACAGCGGTTCCAGGTGAGACCCTTTGAGCTCTCCTGGACCGCAGCAGGCTGCAACTTGACTCCCCTCTGAGGGGGACGCCTCTCGGAGCTCATGAGCTCTCAAGTTCGTGATCAGTTTGGAGCACTGGCACGAACCTGGTCTGAAACCCCTGTTTGAAGCTCAACTCTTCGCCTGTTGAGAAAATGCAAAAGCATTTGACGTTGAGTATTTCACGGAATTCTAGGGGAAACTTTTCATAGATACCTTGGTGTATATATCTCTCTCTCTCTCCTCCCACATATACATATCTTTTCTATCTCTGTATCCACGTCTATGTACGTGCATGCGTAATTAGAGAATCTTATTAAGTTTTACGTTGTTGTGTTGTTAAGCTTTATGAGGAAATTATATGATTTAATACTGTGATTTACCTTAATAGTGTTAGTGAAATTTCATTGCTGCTATTTTATATTAGATTGTTGACATCCTAAAGTTACACAAAGCACAAAATCATAGGCTACATCACCACACCAAAATCTCCAGCACTTGATTCCTTTAGTCATAAACCATTGACCAAATCTGGGAGTAGGAGTGGATTCAGCCACACCTAGACTTTTCTCTGAGAAGGACTTTAGAAAGCAAGGGGGTCTGCTCTGAACCTCGTGATTCAATGGCAGGGCATCCCTCATCTTTCCCTATACACTATCTCTAGACATAAACCATTGACCAAGTGGATTCCAGTCCACTCTGAACCTCATGATTCAACAGCAGGGTCTCCCTCATTTTCTTTCCTTAATCCACATATAAGTCATACTAACCCGATTCGACTTCCCCGAGTCTGTAAAAACCATTTCCTCCTATCCATGTGTATATCATTCCAACTCAGTTCTAATTTGATTTCTCGTTGTATGCTTTTTCCATGTTGAATAAGTAGTAGAGGGGACCTTGCCATCAAATTCTCTTAAGTCACACTTTTCACAAATTTACATTAAAATAATTTGCTTTCTAAGGTCTGTGGCGGTGATTCTTTAAGCGGCCGAAACCACTCATTTGTGACAACACCACACAGCAGCAGATTACCATCTGGTAAGATCTTCCCGAGACACATTTTAGTTTCTGCAAAGCTTAAGCTTTTTGTGGGAAAGTTTTAAATTTGAGACAAAATCATTAGATGCTCACCAATCAGAAATACACAGTAGCTCCAACTCGCATGGTTTCTTTTCTGGAAACAGCTTGGAAAATTTCATATCCAGTTTCATGAAAAATGGGAGGTTTTTTCCCAAATCACCTCTATTGCTTTACGAAAATTATAGTTTTGACTCACACCCACCACCGCAGGCCAGGCTGGTCAGAGGGCTTGCAAGACATAAACCCACACACCGTTTCCCTCTGACATTGCTGCAGGGACCCTCACGCAGGTGGTAACAAGGAAGAAAGCACAGCCTGGGGTCAGGAGGGGAAAGCGTGAGAAGGCAGCAAATGTGCCACAAACCAAAATATTTAACACTGCAGTGACTCAGCATTGTTGAAAGACATCACAATGGAGGAGTAACACAAACGGCTTTCGTTTCAGCAACATGGATTATTTGGAAATGAACTTCCACTGTGAAAACTATTTACAACCTTAACATGGCAGAGGGGGGGGTAGGGTGCCTTGAAAATTTCCCCCAGGAAAATTCCAGGACAGGAATCTTCATTTTTCTCTTTTACTCGAACCAGAACAGCTCTGGATGAGGAAGCTTGACATTGCTTCAACAATTTCTTCAACCACTTGCAAGAACAGTGGGTATTCTACAAACCACAGGTATGGCAACACAGACTTGGGATGGGTCTTAAACGTCAGGAAACAAGGTGGGAAGTCTGAACCAAAAAGCTAAATAAGGAAAAGCCTCGGTGATGAAGTCACCAGGCTACCACAACATTGCCTGGAGCAGCTCCACGTGGGGACCAGCCCACTTTGATTTGCCACGGGCAAATGAAGATAGGACAAATTCATTTTACTACATGCCAGCTAATTAGTAGGAAAACAGATTTTGCCACACACTTGGAGCCCAAGTGTACCTCCAGTTGCTGGCTCTTAGGAAGACAGACGAGCAGTTCCCTGTTTCTCATCCTCTCAAGAATATCATTCTGCAAGATGCTAAAGCCCGCGACATCCCACCATCAGAAGATGGGACTAGCAAGCTCCCTCTCCCTGGAGGGAGACATTGCCTATTCTCACTGCCCACTGTTCACATTGCTGCCCCTGTGCACTTGTACCTCTAACATACGTTCTTAAGAGAAAGGCTCTATCCCTGGTTTTCAAGGTAAGTGGTTCAAGGGAGTTATAAAGTCAGGATCAAGGAATGACAAGCTGTGTCTCTCGCATGTCACCTCTTCTGACACTAGAGGAGTGGCACATTAACACCCTGGGAGCAGTGGGGACGGTCTCTTGCTGAATGGATTAATGCAGCACAAGATGTTGCATTAATCCTCTGAGCCCTTCCTTGCTCCCTCCGTTTGTCTCTTTTCCCCCCAGTCTCCCTGGTTGTGAGAGCTACAGCATGATCCTAGCATCAAGCTGCCCTCCTACATTGGCATTCCAGCTTCTAGTCTGTCCAGCATCTATACAAAGACGTGCAGCATTTACCTACAGAGATGACCATTTCAATGTAAGAGACAACGTGTAGGCGTGGCACTTCAGGATATGGTTTAGTGGGCATGGTGGTGTGGTGGTGGTGGGTTGATGGTTGGACTTGATGATCTTAAAGGTCTTTTCCAACCTTAGTGATTCTGTGATTCTGTGAACTCCTGTGCACAAAGATCATGCAAGAAAAAAAAAAGGTTATAGGCACTGTACAAAGGCTGACTGCAAATATTGAACCTCTGGCTAGAAGCTGCATAAGAACAAACTACTTTGGAGAATGTAAAAAACATCCATGACTTTCTCAAACTCTTCATTGCCCCAACTGAGAGTTGAGGGACAGATCACAATCTCCTAAAATCTCTTGCACAGCCACAGCCCTGAAAAAAACTCAGTTTCTCTACTAGTGCACAAACAGATTATGAAAAGAAATTTGAAGTCTATGTGGATGGTTTCTGAAGTTAGACAAGTAATTTTTATGAGGATAAACCTTTTGCCTCGCATCTGGCAACTGACAGGGGTGTGGACCCAGCATCACACACCAGATGCCAGAAATGAACGCAGGAACGCCCCACCTCCTCGCTGAGCCATCTTCCTGTCTTTTTGGAAGCCTTAGCTGACACGTGAAGAGCAAGAAGTTGCATGTCAAGTGAAAAATTACTAAAAAAGCTGTGAAAGAGGAACTTGCTCAGTTCAAAAAGAAGACTGGACAACGCTATGCACAAACCACCACACTGTGCACAGGAAAACTCTACAAGTCAGGCGTGGTACACAATAATGACAAAAAAATGGCTCTGCACCTCAGTTTTCTGTATGTTCCGGCTAGTTCTTTTAGTCAGACACAGAAATCGGAAGTGCTCTCTTCTTCTTTTGCTGAAGTAATCACCCTTTAAAGTAGTTACAATGCAGAAGCAACCAAAAAAAAGGTAAAGCAAGTACTTTCATTCTCACAAGATGCATACTGCTGAAGTGTTTCTCGTATTAAATTCTCTTCTCTCCTCTAAAGGGTCCCCATTTTCTCTGCTCCCAAGGTAAACTCCAGAGCTATTATGGGTTTTCAAAGAAAGGATTATGTCACTTACCTGCCATTTACAAAACAATACTAAACTAAACTAAAAAAGAGGTACTCAGAGCTATGAATGGAGAACCTTCACAAAATACTGTAAAAACAAATTAACCAAAGAGAAAGCATGAATGAGAAAACCTGGGAGCAGAATGAGAAGCACCACACAAGCGAAACTATCCCAAGCAGTTACTCCTCCATCAAGGAACACAAGCCCTGAGGCTGATGATGGTTGTGGGGTGAGTCTCCCCCAGACAGAAACATCTCTCTGTGATACATGATTTAGTCCCAAACAGGATTCCAATTTAAGTTTACAATTTATTAAACGAATAGAGGCAAGCAAACAGCGCTGGGTGCGCTGGGAGTCTCCGCTCCACCAAGACGCACACCTTCACTTCTTACAATCCCCTCCTTTATACTTTTCTAGGCTTCCTTTCTCGCCTTTCTCCGCCTTTTTCTCGGAAGATGACTCCTCCTCTAAGTGTGTCACCACTTCCCCGGTCTGCGCATGCTTCATCCTTTTCTAGGTGGTCGTCCGGTGGTCGTTGGGAGGAAGATGCTCCTCTTCGTCAGTGCACTCTACATGACCTTTGTGCTTGCACATGCGCTCTGTTATTCTACTTATATAATGCTACCTTATTTGGCTATACACCTTCTTGACATTTCTGCGGTTATCTACAACACGGGTTTGCGCTAGTATATCAGGAGCTAACATACACATATCAGGAAGTTACATAAGCTACACATATCAAGAAGCTACATAAGCTATATACATCAGGAAGTTACATAAAGATTATGGTTTCTTCTATTTAACACCACTCCCTTGTTTATGGTCATGCCCTACATACATTCCTTTATTTCAATATAAATGACATTTGCTTCAAGCATATATTCACTAGATTTTCTTTACACGAATCACTCATTCCTCACAATTCCTCTCCTTGCACATCCATGTTTTAAGTCAGATCAGACATTTGTAATGTTGTTCTGCGCAGCTACTTCTTGGTCTTAACAAATCTATGTGCTTCCTGCAAAAGCGTTTCAACATCTTCATTATCCTTGTCTTCTGAACTTGGTTCCCAGTCAGAGTCTTCATCAGTAGGTTCACACTCCTCTTCCTCATCATCTATAAAGCTGTCATTAAGGTCATATTCATTTGGTTCATCATCATCACCTTCTTTCTCCACAGCCCTTTTTCCTGTAGGGACAAAAATGTCATATATTCATGAATCATCAACACAGAAAGAAAGAGACCTTCCAGAGACCATCTAGTTAGTCTCCCTCCTCAAGAGGAGAGAGAGAATCAACTAACGCACTCTACCCAATGCTTACTATTTTGATTTTCAAGACTCATGAACAGCTGTACCATCTCTCTCTGACACCTACCACAGCACTTACCAGTCTGATCACTTAGAAAGTTTTCCTTACAGGCTTTTCTTCCAGCACTTGGAAAAAAGTATCAGGCCTCTTCTGATAATGTCTTCTGATATCAGAAGATGACAATATCAGATAATGTCTTCTGATAACTCTCCTTTCCTTAAGGAGTGGCGCACACAATTTCCCTAGTCATCTTCCTGCTACTTCTGTGTCTAAACAATACATCTCTCTTGCCACTCAGCCTCTAGCTATTGCTAGGCAGCTATTTTGACCCTAGACTTTCTGCCTTCATCCATACTTACTTAGGGCTATTTTATATTCATACCCTCTGGAATCTGACTCTGCTTTTAACTTCCATTCACTTCTTTCATGAGCTTCAGGAGAGAGAAGGGAACCTGCTACCTCACTCACCTCCCACATTCTCAACTGGGATCCACGCGGAATAGTCTGTGCTTCTTTTCCAAACAGGGGTTAAGGAAACAACAAATGCTGAATGCCACCTTCCCGAGCTGGGTGCAGCCTACCTGTTTCCCAGTTCGGTCTATTCTATCACGCTGCCTTCTAATCTGCTGTCCATCCATCCTGTTCACAACTTACATTTTGTGATGAAATTGCCTTCTGCCTTCGTAGTAACTTCACAATACTTTGTATCAGCAGAAATCAAAGACTCAGAAACCTCTATTTACAAGAGACAGATGCTGTTTGCAGCACGTTCCTAAACATTTTTACACAGCTTGTTTTGCAGTATTCTTTTAATTGCTCGAATATGTTGGCACATGTTTAAGTGTCCCAGAGGCAGGATAATTCTGGTATTTGAAGAAGCCTTATCCATCTGACTTGTCAGTGTCTGTACAAAGCTGCTGCCAGGGCAGCACTGCCTTCTTTTATTTATCAGCAGCTGTGAACCTTCATCAAGTTTATTTCCACTGCTTCCTCATTTTGGCAGATGTGCGTAACCCTTGCTCTACAAGCCTACATTGTCTCCCCGTTTTTCTCACGTGTCCGCAATTCCTAACTAGCCACAGTCTGTTAATATCCCAGTCATGTTACTCTGCCCTTAAGTCATACCTCTGAGTAAAACCATGTTCATTCCTCTTCTTCCCAGCCTCCAATTTTTGCGTTCTTAGCTCATCTAGAGATAGCCTGTCAATGGTCTTGTACAGATAATTTATCTGTTGAGCAATACTTATCATCATCTTTCATGTGAAACTATAAACGTGGGGGCTTTTTTCCTCAGCTACAGACCCCAGCTCAAACCATCAACATTTATCTTAACCGTAAGCATTTCTTAGCTACCTCTTGCAGTCTCGGGTCAGAGCCCCAGGCACTCAAGCTACGCATGTGGCGAACAAATGAGAACATTGGTATCTTATCTAGTCAGATCACATCCTCTATTAGTTATGTTTTTCTACTAGTGGGAACATTACTATTCCAGAATTATCTTATAGTCTGATGAACAGTTTATACTCTATAGCAACTCTCACCCAAGGTTTTCAAAAGCATGTTACGGCATTAGTCAAATTTCTCAAAGATACACAATTTTATAGGTGAGTTGTGCTACAGAGGCACTGAATGACCTCCTAGAACGCCAGCCATGTGTGACGCAGCCAATAATATAACTGAGAAAAATCCTACGGCTGGCAATTGGTATTCTTGGAAGGACCCACTGTGCACCACCCAGCAGAAAATCCAGAAAATGCCAACTGCCAATTTGAGTTGTAATCCACTATTATGCTTGCTAGTTTATTGTTTATCAGCCTTCAGAGGAACTTAATCGTGTCCATGTTTACCATCAGAATTTCTTATAAGAATCCCAGACTATGGTCCTGCAGAATGAATTATGTCTTGGACGGGAGAGGTCAAAACAAAGATGCTAAATACAGTAAGAACAAAATCCCTCTTGTCAGCTTACAAGAATAATAAAGCCCAAACCCGCTCAGCAAATAAAAGCTCTTCTTCACCTTCACAGCACTCTGGGAGGTATTTTGCAACAGAAGTAGGAATTCTGGCAAAATACTGATTACTTCCATCAAACTATTTTTTTTTTCCTACAAATGCAGGAGGCGCATACTATGTTTTCCCTCAATCAACGCTTTTAGATTTCAGCAGTGAACGATGCACCTCCTTCCACGTCTTCCTATTCCACCTCTTTCAGCTACAGTTTAATTCAGCCCCACAGCCCCTAACGCTGCTCATTAAGCACAGTTCTGCCTGTTCCCTAGTACTATATTTATCAAGAAATCCTTGAAACTTTCTCTGAAGGTATCTGCTTCATGTGGGGAGAAAAAGCTTGCTGACCACCTCTTTCAAAGAGTTCAATTTGGAAGTGAGCTTGATTAGCTTGCTAGAAAACCTACAAAGAAGTGTGTAGGAGAATCCCGCACAGTCCACAGCCACAGCAGGTCATTCATCTAAGGAGCAAAAATGTAGTGACGTCATTCAGTAGTGACAATTTAATGACAGCATAACTCTCACTTTTTTTTCCCTGCTTCCTCCCTTACAACCATTCCCCCAGTAATGAGCCTTGGATTGTTTCTCAGAAGATAGACCACATTCTTTACAGGAAATTTACAATCTCTCTGGTAGAAATTAGACGAAAAAAATGTTAAAAATTAAACATGTCAAATGTCATGTGGATGATACCTTTTTCTTGGCTGGTGGAGTTTAAATACACTTGCATAGAAATTAATCCTGCTGTGCTTAACAATGCAGTTGTGCCAAACAGCACAAAATACAGGTTGATGGAGCCCTGACTGCATGTCTGACTTTGCACGGCTCGGTACAACTGCCTCAGATGTGAACTTGCTGAGCCCAACCTTTTACAAGCTTTGCCCTCAAGAGAGCTAAGCAAGCCCATCAAGAAGACATCGGGGGAAAAAAAAAAAAATCAGCAAATATGAACAGCACTTTAATTGATTAACTCCCTTCTTTGTCCTGCACACAGAATATCAAATCTTCCCTGGTTCTTACTTAGTAAAAGGAGCTGAATTTCACAGATTGAATTTCACTTCCGAGTTAAAGTTTTACACGTTTACAACAGAAGCACTTTTCCTTCCATAGTCACACTTGGCTGACCACCTGCCATGAGCTGTACACACAGGGTTTGGGTAAGGAAGGTGTTCTTATGAAAGGCACAGCTACTGTTTAAAGCCTTCAAGATTAGATTTAGACTTTAGATAATGCACACAGTCCACCTTCCTTCATTATAAAATCTTAATCGCTCACTGCTCTTACAGTGCTGCTAACAATTCTCAGCATGCCGTAACACACATTTCTACAAGGGAGCAGCGATCAAGATGGGGCTTCAGAATATGCTATTGCACTGATACAACAATATCAAGCATTCAGTGATTGCAAAAGTGCACACGTACCTGAGAAGCAAATGGGATGGGAAAGAAATTTCTCAGTGGAAAATATAAAAGCAACCTCTTGCATCCACCCATGACAGAAACGGAGGCCAAAACACTACACCTATTTGCACTTTTATTTATTTTTCTCTAGAAAGCAGATCTCTCTGTTTTGAGGAAAATGTTTTAGGAAATGCCCAGCCACACCTTGACCGTCAAGGAAGACAAGCCAGTTTCCACTTTCACTTGAGATGCAGCAGCTCCACATCCTTGTGCTGTGTTCAGGCCAGTGAAAATGAAGACTGTGTATCGTTAGACTTTCAGACTGCTCCTTAAAGCTCCCTTTTAAATTCTTTCAGAAAGAACAGGAAGCTTCACATGCAGAAGCTGAGACACAAAAGAAACCTGGAAACAGACTTAAAGGATATCTAAACCTGGAGTGAACATTGTCGGCGGCAGCAAAGCCAGCTAGGTGCGCCACTGGTACATGGAGGAGGTATACACAATATTACAATTTACATTATCAAGAGAGACTACAGCTTGCCTGTGCTACTACATAACCCTCACTGACGACTAGAAACTGAAGTGAGAAGGACATATACGTAGTTTACAGTGAAAGCTGCCCCCAACTCAAAGGCAGTAACCTTCTTCTACACTTCAGTGTCCTACCAAGCCAGCAACTTACCTGAAACAGCGATACCTCATAGTAAGTATAAAAAAAGCTCATGAACACATGCACAGATATCACTTGAAAGTTATTTCAAGGTCAATGCAATGCAGAAGGAATCTCTCTATGTTTCAAGAGCAATCAATCTTTACAGGGCAACCTTAACTAGTTGTGGATGAAATACTGGATTCCTTTCATCCTATTATGACCCCTGTGTAAGGAAGGAAGAATCAATTGAGCCACATGCGTGTCTCCTTAAAACATTTGTTTTCTTGTCTGCTTCCAGGGCAGTACAGGTAGACTCATCCAGGAAGCGTGGCACAAATTCAATTTCAGCACTGTTCCTTGTAAAAAAGCAAGCAGGGTTTTACCAAAATGACAACTGCTTTCTCCTCGGGTAAGTATTATCAAGCCTCTCCAGCACTATCAAATACCCCCCAAAACCCAAAGGAGATCGGTTGCCTCCTATGCTGATGTGCCCATTCGTAACAGAATATACTCACCATTTTTTGAAGTTTGTTGTCGGGTTCCTCTTTCAGTTACTAAAGAAAGGAAAGTTACTAGTCAGCACAGAGTACAGTAACCTAGCATAAGGGTTATTCATAGATGTTGCTACAATAGAAGACTGACCTATTAAAATAAATGCTGCAATGGTTGCGCTGTATTTACAAGTATAAAAACTACCCCGTTGCCCAACCCCCACCCCCCCTCTTTTTTGTACTGAATGATTCCTGAGAGATTACCCAGATGAACTGTTCTTACAGTTGTGAACCATGCCGTCTGTAGACAAATATCATCAATACTGGTTGTTTTGGGGGATTTTTTTTAAAGCAGAAAATTGGGGTATTTCAAAGCATTTAAATATTTTACACCATGGTTTCCATACATGCAGTTTCTCCTTAATAATGTCATAATCCTGATTCTTTAAAGTAAAATACATTTATCATTACATTTCCATAACTGTTCTCCTCTGAAGTATTATTTATTGCATTGGGATTTCAAGTGGAAAAAAATCTCCAAGTCATTGGACTTGCATCAGAGAAGGCACAAAAAATGCAAAGTATCTCTTTGAATTCTTTAAGAGCAGACAAAAGATAAACAGTGCACGCCCCTGTGTTTTTCAACAAATCTGTTTACTGGAAGATAAAAGACTAGAAAATGTTAGAATAGAAACTCAGATTCAGTTTTAATTCTATTCCCTCTATGCCTCAAGAGAACATACATGCAAAAATTTGTTCTCTCAGTAAGAAAATGACTGGTCAAAAAAAAATTTAAAATAAAAAAGACGACAGACATGCTTGCAATGTTTATTTTAAAGCATCACAAGACTTTAAAGCTGTGTGTTACCTAAGGATTTCCTATCAAAAGAAAAATAAGAATAAAAAGTAAGCATGAAATCTTAAGATTTCTGTACATCTGTACAGCTCTGTGTACACTTTTTTCGATGGGGATGGAAGAAAACCTATAGAAATAATTTACTGCAGCAGCTATTTGAAATGTGGATAAATACTTTAGTAACACCTAAATATATTCCCTGTTTTCATTGTAATACTCCAGCTCTGAATGGAGGAAGTAGAATACAGATGTCAGGTAATATCACACTATTCCATGTTTCATTTTCAACAAAAGTTATGAAACTCATGAAAATAGCCACTTGCCACACAGCATTTCTGTCAATTCACAAGACACAAGGCATCCAAACTGTGTCAATTGTGTCTGACCCAGCCCATCTCCCTGCAGCTGGAAAACATTTGAAAAAGTGAGTGCAGGTTTGCAGCGGCCAAGCAACCTTCCTTACAACAGACAAGGGCAAAACCTCATGCCTGAGAAGAGCGAGGGTGCAGGGCAACACAGAGTAAGCTGCAAATGCAGCGTTATTCACGTACAGTACATGAAAGCATTTTATTCCAAAATTTTGGTATCTATTACTGGGTTTGGCGGTTCCTCCCCCCACTTTGAGCTATACTGAAGAACTTGGCTTACCTGGAGGTACACTGTGCCTGTATTCTAGCTTGTGCTGTGGAGTCTTCCTGCGAAAAAGAAAACAGTAAAAGCTTGATTCGCCATCTTGTTCCACACTTAACAAGCCCCAGAGCTCTTTGGTGTTTTATGGATAATTTTAGTTTCTTTTTAAAAGAAAATTCTGTGACGAGTGCTTTACTGCAGTGTCTCAGCGTAAAGAATGGAGGGTAGAAAAAAAAAAATCAGGTTAAATAAGAGTACCTCTTGTTTCAGCATCAAATAAAAAAAGAAAAAGATGGTTGATCAAAACCAAGAGATGAGATAGTTTCCAAAGTTGTAGGATGAGACGCATTTATCCAGCATATAACAAGAATTGATCCAATTATTTACTCTCACTAAAAATGAAACCAGAACATAACTTCTGGTGCATAAAGTACAATGCGTGCACAGTGCATCCCAGGTCTTGGGCATCCAGGCGTAGCTTCCACATTCTGCAACGTAGGGCTACAAATTAAATAGTTTGGTAAAATCAAAGAATTTGGAAAGAACTGCTTGTCTCTCAGGATCACGGGGAGAGGCCACAGAAGGATTCTTCAGCAAGATTACTCACTTCTGCAGTATGCTGCTGCAATCCATCAAACTCAGTTTACAAGTTTGTATGTCTTCCATAAAAAAATAGCATCAAAAGAAAATTTAAAGTCAACACACTCTTGGATCAATACAATAAAATCAATACAACAATAAATGTTCCCCTCATTCAGGCTGTGATCCAGGCCAGTAACACACAGATTTATCCCCTCCCAAACAGTTATCCAATGCTGCTCTATTGTTCTAACTTGGTCCAACTTACATTGTGCTAATCTGTCATGTTAGCATATCAGAGGCTTTTCGCAGGGCTGCATGTTAAAATAGTTTCAACTCGATTTATATTTCTGAAGAAAATTTTTAAAAATTCTAACTTTGGCAGAAAACCTGTTCAGTTGTCCTAATTTTTGCGTCTGAAAATAAGCAACAATTAAAGCCCACTATTTAAGAATGACATACCATGTGACATCACTTGAAACTGGAGATTCATTTCTGCAACAGCAGAATTTCCTGTATATTTTACAAGATACCCTTGCTGTGAAGGCTGCCTTGTAAAATCAGTTGCTTATTTATGTTTTCTTATTCTTCAAAGAACAGAGTAACAGTCTGCATCAGAAAAATCTTATTTTTATGTCAAATAACTTGTGACAAATTTACACACTTCAAGTTGATTTACAGTTCCATAGTTACTGCCAAAGTACATTACGTGTGCATTAGAAGTGACAGTTATCTGAATGAAAAAGGAAGTACAGCTTCCTATTAAATACACTGTACTGAAACAAAAAGAATTGCCTATTTCAGTGTTCTGCGACTATTGTCAGCATCAGACCATTTGATCCTGACTCAAGGCGTAGCCTCTAGATCATTCAATTGTGCTCCCTTCAAGTAGGAGCCAACAGATAAAGACAATTAAAAAAAAACCCAAAACACAAAAACCCTTCAAATTACATTTGTTGCTTTGTTGAAAGAATTATCATTGCTTCATGGGTGTGTCCTTTCCTCTAACTCCAAAGAATGAAACACAAACTAAGAAATGCTCAACTAATACAGCAGAGAGGTTGTCTCATCTGGAAGAAGAGACAGTGTTGGATAAAGTATCCACTGTACTCCTGAAAAGTACACTGGCAATTTTGTGACCAGTATAAACCCGGATTTCTCATCCCGAGATGAGAAATTTCTCTCATAGATGTTTCTCAGAAGAGAAAATTTTTATGCATTAGCTAAATATAACATGGCTTTTTCTTAAAAGCTGCCCTCATTTTGTTGCAGTCCATAGAGAACACGCTCTTCAGGATCACCACACTTTCTTGGAGAGAGGGGAGAAAATGTTTCTGCTCAGGCACAATCTTCAATACAGCAGCTGTTAAGTTTCCATATGCCCACACAGAAGTGCTGTTGCCTCAAAGTACATCCTTTGTCCGTTGTGTCAGTTACAAAGCAGTCATTAAACTCTGCTAAATAAAAGTGTAAGACCCAGACATTGAGAAACAAAATGGAATAAAACAATTTTTTGAAGAAAAACAACAGTTTTTAGAAAGAAGCTGTACCAGTCAGCCATAAACTGGATTTTATTGCTGTAACTTAAATTATGCTTTTTAACAAATCAAATACTGATTAAAATAGAGTTTTTGTACAAAATCTCAACAAAAACTTCCTATAAATTTAAACTAAGAGTTACATAACGGGAACGACATGTAATAATAAATTTTGTGTATGTGTG
Source organism: Phaethon aethereus (assembly GCF_964289735.1). Taxonomy (NCBI): domain Eukaryota; kingdom Metazoa; phylum Chordata; class Aves; order Phaethontiformes; family Phaethontidae; genus Phaethon; species Phaethon aethereus. The sequence continues at coordinate 319,025 of NC_138594.1, forward strand.
TACGTGGCTCAGGGGCTGGTGCCGTCGTCAGAATTTTGGATTTTTTTGACCACGGGGCGGTTTACACAGCACCAGGCCTGCTCGCAGCTGATGGAGTGCAACTGACGCCAAGGGGCAAAAGGATTCTTGCTCATGAGCTGGCAGGCCTCACCAAGAGGGCTTTAAACTAGATTTGGAGTGGGGAGGAGATAAAACCGGGCTCACTAGAGTTGAACCTAGGGGTAGGTTCAACGTGCTAGAGTTGAAATCGATAGCCCAGCTCAGGTGCATCTACCCCAATGCACGCAGCATGGGCACCAAACAGGAGGAGCTGGAAGCCATTGTGCAGTGGGACAGCTATGACGTAGTTGCCATCACAGAAACATGGTGGGATGCTTCTCATGACGGGAGTGCTGCAATGGATGGCTATAAGCTCTTCCGAAGGGATAGGCAGGGAAGGAGAGGCGGTGGGGTGGCTCTGTATGTTAGGGAGTGTTTTGATTGCATAGAAATAAAAGATTGTGAAGACCAAGTAGAGTGCTTGTGGGTAAGGATGAGGGGGAAGGCCAATGAGGCAGATATCCTGCTGGGAGTCTGTTACAGACCACCCAACCAGGATGAAGAAACAGATGAGACATTCTGTAAGCGACTGGCAGAAGTCTCGCATTCGCTGGCCCTTGTTCTTGTGGGGGACTTCAACCTACCGGACATCTGCTGGAAGTATAACACGGCAGAGAGGAAACAATCCGGGAGGTTCCTGGAGTGTGTGGAGGATAACTTCCTGACGCAGCTCGTGAGTGAGCCCACCAGGGGAGATGCCTTGCTGGACCTGCTGTTTACAAACAGAGAAGGACTGGTGGGAGATGTGGTGGTCAGAGGCCGTCTTGGGCTTAGCGACCACGACATGATAGAATTCTCAGTTGTGAGTGAAGTAAGGAGAGGGGTCAGCAAAACTGCTACCATGGACTTCCGGAGGGCAGACTTTGGCCTGTTCAGGTCACTGGTTGAGAGAGTCCCTTGGGAGACAGTCCTGAAGGACAAAGGGGTCCAGGAAGGCTGGACAGTCTTCAGGAAGGAAATCTTAAAGGCACAGGAGCAGGCCGTCTCCATGTGCCGTAAGAAGAGCTGGCGGGGAAGGCGACCGGCCTGGCTGAACAGGGAGATTTTGCTGGGACTCAGGGAAAAGAGGAGAGTTTATCACCTCTGGAAGAAGGGGCAGGCAACTCACGAAGAGTACAAGGATCTCACTAGGTCAAGCAGGGACAAAATTAGAAAGGCAAAAGCCCAGCTAGAGCTCAGTCTGGCTACAGTCGTAAAGGATGATAAAAAATGTTTTTACAAATATATTAACAACAAAAAGAGAGGCAAGGAGAATCTCCATCCCCTACTGGATATGGTGGGGAACATTGTCTCCAAGGACGAGGACAAGGCTGAGGTACTTAATGCCTTCTTTGCCTCAGTCTTTAATAGCCAGTCCAGGTATCCACAGGGTATTCTGCCCCCTGAGCTGGAAGATGGGGATGGAGAGCACAATGTACTCCTCATAATCCAGGAGGAAGCAGTCCAGGACATGCTAAACCACCTGGACACCCATAAGTCTATGGGGCCTGATGGGATCCACCCGAGAGTACTGAGAGAGCTGGCGAAGGAGCTTGCCAAGCCACTCTCCATCATTTATCAGCAGTCCTGGTTAACTGGTTAACCAGGGAGGTCCCAGAAGACTGGAGGCTTGCCAATGTGACGCCCATCTACAAGAAAGGCCAGAAGGAGGATCCTGGGAACTACAGGCCTGTCAGCCTGACCTCTGTACCGGGGAAGATTATGGAGCGGTTGGTCTTGAGAGTGCTCACAGGGCATCTGCAGGACAACCAAGCGATCAGGCCCAGCCAGCATGGGTTCATGAAAGGCAGGTCCTGCTTGACCAACCTGATCTCCTTCTATGACCAGGTGACCCGCCTAGTGGATGAGGGAAAGGCTGTGAACGTTGTCTACCTGGACTTTAGTAAAGCCTTTGACAGCGTCTCCCACAGCATTCTCCTGGAGAAACTGGCGGCTCGTGACTTAGACAGGTTTACTCTTCGCTGGGTGAGGAACTGGCTGGATAGCCGAGCCCAGAGAGTTGTGGTGAACGGCGTTAAATCCGGCTGGCGGCTGGTCACAAGCGGTGTTCCCCAGGGCTCGGTTCTGGGGCTGGTCTTGTTCAATATCTTTATAGATGATCTGGATGAGGGAATTGAGTGCTCCCTCAGTAAGTTTGCAGATGACACCAAGTTGGGTGGGAGTGTTGATCTGCTGGAGGGTAGGAGGGCTCTGCAGAGGGATCTGGACAGGCTGGATCGATGGGCAGAGGCCAACTGTATGAGGTTTAATAAGGCCAAGTGCAGGGTCCTGCACTTCGGCCACAACAACCCCATGCAACGCTACAGGCTTGGGGAGGAGTGGCTGGAGAGCAGCCCGGCGGAAAGGGACCTGGGGGTGCTGGTTGACAGCCGGCTGAACATGAGCCGGCAGTGTGCCCAGGTAGCCAAGAAGGCCAACAGCGTCCTGGCCTGTATCAGCACTAGTGTGGCCAGCAGGAGTAGGGAAGTGATCGTGCCCCTGTACTCGGCACTGGTGAGGCCGCACCTTGAATCCTGTGTTCAGTTTTGGGCCCCTCACTACAAGAAGGACGTTGAGGTGCTGGAGCATGTCCAGAGAAGGGCAACAAAGCTGGTGAGGGGTCTGGAGCACAAGTCTGATGAGGAGCGGCTGAGGGAACTGGGGTTGTTTAGTCTGGAGAAGAGGAGGTTGAGAGGAGACCTTATCGCTCTCTACAACTACCTGAAAGGGGGTTGTGGCGACGAGGGTGTTGGTCTCTTCTCCCAAGTAACTAGTGATAGGACAAGAGGAAATGGCCTCAAGTTGTGCCCGGGGAGGTTTAGATGGGATATTAGGAAAAATTTCTTCACTGAGAGGGTGGTCAGGCATTGGAACAGGCTGCCCAGGGAGGTGGTGGAGTTGCCATCTCCAAAAAACGTGTGGGTGTGGATGTGGCACTTCAGGACATGGTTTAGGGGACATGGTGGTGCTGGATTAAGGTTGGACTTGATGATCTTGAAGGTCCTTTCCAACCTAGTGATTCTGTGTGTATACATATACCTATACCTATACCTATACCTATACCTATACCTATACCTATACCTATACATATACATATACACATATATAAAAGAAGAACAGTTTACTGCATGTTGACAAGTGAAAAGGCGTTGATTTCTAGGTCATTGAATAGGTTCCAAAAGTCAAGTTTCCATGTTTGCCAGCTGAAACCACTAACAAATATTTTGCACAGACTTTAGTGCTTTAGTGGTAGTGTCACCGAAATTGGGAATAAACCTCGTAACAGCCATGTAGTGTTAAAAGGCAGACATTCTTTATTCATGGCACCGGGAACACGGGGGATAGCTCCTCCTAAACCGTGTTCGCTTGATCAGTTCAAAAAACAAACATTTATCAGCAAGATTAATACATATTCATCAAGTGTCCATACAATGATTGGTTAAGTATTCCTCGCCTACCATGTAAATGACCACACATGCTCACGATAATTTCTTGAGATTTTACTTCCTTAATCTTTTGAGTCGGAGGGTTTCTTCAGTGGGTGGTCTCTGAGTCGGTGGTCGCGATCTCCCCCTGCCGGAATTACCTTTCCTACAAAGTTCACTTAAGCTTGGCAACACTAAATAGGCCTTCACGGGCTGTCGGTCCAATATGCAATCATTCACCCCACAGTCCTTTGTTTTAAGACAGGACTACAGAATGAATAATTACTTATCCACCGGACCGCAGAACTGACCAAGGTGTTCCTTCTTTCTAGCTACTTGTTAATAGAACAAAACATAATACCATGATCACAATGTTACACTTAACTCCTTGATAATTAAATCAAGATGGGAAGGTGGTTCTCGAGCAGCATTGCTGGTGCATAATGTTCTTATAGTTACAACTTGCTACAAATTCACAAACCTATTTTCTAACCCTGTTTTATTTAAATTCCCTACCACCTTGGTTACATTTCCCCCCTTTGGAAGTTTTGAAATAATTTCTTTTCAATACTTCCATTACAAATTAATTTCCTTATTAACATTCAATCACTTTATTGTATGATGGTAGGAGCATTACTAGTTAGTCCATTTAAATTTTGGCGTTTTGTAGTCAATGCAAGTGTAAGTCTGCGATCAATGGTAGCTCTTTTTGTAAATTCCTTTTTCAAACAATGATAAATGAATAATATTCCCAAAGATATTATTAATAATAATAACACAGTACCAATTAAGGACTTCACCCAAGAACTCGAGTTCCATCCCAATCCACTGAAAATTTTCTCAAACCAATTTTCTTGCATGTCTTGTTGCATTTCCTGAGTATCCTTTTCTATTTTTCTCAATAAGTCCAAATCATATTCAACATCCTGGGCAACATTTGGGATATGTATGCAACAATGATCTATCCTATCCCTCAGGTATCCACAAACTCGATGTTCTTTTAGTAAGAGCATATCTAGAGCCATCCAATTTTGTAGGGTCATCTTCGAAGTGGCTTGTAACTGTAAATTTAGTTGTTTAAATCCTTTCCTTGTTATTTTGGCTAATCTTTTCACTTGACCTGTCAACTTATATAACCAATCCCTATTCCTGTAAGTTGCCAAGGGAGTCAATAAGGATTCTAAGGCTCATCCAAGTTTCACTCCTGTCGAGGGTTCATTCCAAACGTCATCATCAAGTTGTGATCTTTTTATCCATATTAACTTAAATTTTCAGAATCTCCCCTAAAGGGAGCTTTCTTTCAGATTGGACATAATGTCGGCATTCCTAAAGTAATTTGTTTTACTTTCCCGTCCATCGGTAAATCACTCATTGCCCAAACTAAATGTCCTGGGCTCTGAACTGTACACCTTCTACAACTAAATATTGATCCCCTTCTAATTTTATATACACTAGTCAAATTTAAATCGTTCTTGAGTCCTCTGCACCAACACCCATATTTCAATGCAGCTGCTAAGGGAGAGACTTCTTGGACTGCTCTATCAACTGCACTGCAATTACATATCTTTTTACAATTCCACCAGGGTACTACGTCTTCCTTTTCCCTGGATGTGGTTCCCCTGTCATTAACTGATGGGAAAACTGTAAAGACTGTTCCGTCCCAGGCAAAACACCATGAAGTATTAGCCATATGTTGAAATTGAGATAAAATAGCCATAGACCACACTGAATCCCATGCAACCTCTGCCTCTCGCTTAGTTTGATTTTCACAATTACGAACTACATGTCCAGCTTCCTCGGGATCATGTACAGGGGGGCCTCTACTTATTTCTTTGCATAATTGCTCATCCCTTGTGCTTACTGCGCTCAAATTTGTTGTTAAGATTCCCCATGGAATTGATTCACCTACTGCTCTTGGAATTGGAAGACATGCGGTTATTTAGGTTACATTTTGTAAATTTGCAAATTCTTTTATCAATCCTACCATTAAATTTTCTTCTGGAGTTCTCCTTGGAATGTATATTAGCTGCTCTGCTTCACTCTCCCTTCCAATTGCTCTATTATCATCCCAAACAATGCTCCCAACATCATCAGTTTCCAATCAAAACCCATTTTTCCATATTTTCCAATGATAATTTCTGAAACATGTTTTAAAGTCAACTTTACAGTCTCTGAATCCCTATTGATGACCTTCCATGATGGGGCTTTCTTCACTCGGGTGTAGTGTATACCCAATTCCACTCCTCCAACCTTGATTGCAGCATAAGTTGTTAACAGTACCTAGAATGGTCCCCTCCACTTTTCCTGCAGTGGTTCAGAGTTCCAAGTTGAAAGATCACCTGGCTGATACTGATGTACAGGCGTATCCAAGGCAAGTGACCTAGTCAGCACAATATATCTCCGAAGTGCTCCAAGAACTTTTCCTAAAGAAATTCGATACACCTTCAAATCAGTTTCCCCAGCTACCTTCATATCCCCTGGGATTAAAGGAGTCTGGTACGGTTTACCATACAGGACTTCATACGGACTTATACCGTCTCTTGATCTTGATTGGATCCTGATTCTCAAGAGAGCTAGTGGTAAAGCCTGTGACCACTTCAAAGACGTTTCCTGACAAATTTTACTTATTTGTCTTTTCAACATTTGATTCAATCTCTCAATTTTTCTACTCGATTGTGGCCTCCAAGGGGTATATATAAGTCCCATTTTATACCCAAAATTTTACTGATCTGTTGAACTACAACTGCCACAAAGTGTGGTCCCCTATCAGAAGACATTCCCAATGGCACTCCAAATCTCGGTATTATTTCCTTCAACAACACTTTAACTACCTCTCTAGCTTTGTTGGTGCGGCAAGGGAAGGCCTCCGGCCATCCAGAAAATGTATCAATTAGTACTAATAAATACCTGTATCCATTCTGACTGGGTAACTCAGAGAAATCAATTTGCCAATAATCTCCTGAAGAATGTCCTTGTTTTATCATTCCTAGAGGTGGCCTCTTTTGGTTCATGGGGTTATTTTTAAGGCAGATTGGACATTTAGCTATTATTGATTTAACTATTCCTGTCATTCCTACACATACTACAGATGCTTTTAAACTTGAAACCATAGCATCTATTCCCCAATGTGTTTGTTCATGTTTTTCCTTTGCGAGTTCTGTCATAATTTGTGGGGTTACTATCACCTGTTTTTCTGATGTCACCCACCATCCCTCTGCATTTTGTGATGCTTCTAATTGTTTTGCTAATTGCTCATCCAATTTTTTGTACTTCGGTTTCAAATCTAATCATTTTGTTTGTTTTACTCGTACTAGTGCAAGGATACTTCGTTCTGCTGCCTCTTTTGCAGCTTTGTCTGCCAATCGATTACCTATATTTACAGCCGTCTGACCAAATTGATGAGCTTTACAATGCATTACTGCCACTTCTTTCGGTCTCTGCACATCTTCCAGGAGTTGCAGAATTTCTTCTTTATACTTTATTGATGTTCCTTGGGCTGACAGCAATCCCCTTTCTTTCCAGAGGGCTCCATGAGCATGGATCACACCAAATGCATATTTAGAATCAGTCCAAATATTTACCCTTTTTCCTTCTGCTATTTGCAGAGCCCGCCTTAATGCCACCAATTCTGCTTTCTGTGCTGAGGTACTTACAGGTAGTGTCCTTGATTCCAATACCTCAGAGGTGGTGACGACAGCATATCCAGCCATTCCTTTTCCTTCTCGTACAAAACTGCTTCCATCTGTGTATAACTGCAGATCAGGGTTTTCCAGAGGTTCATCTCTCAGGTCTGGTCTACTGGAATAAACTTGTTCAATAGTTAACAAACAATCATGTTCTAAATTTCCTGTTGGATTCTCTGTTGACAAAAATATTGCTGGATTAACAATCGGTGCGGTTTTCAATTCCACATCATCTTGTTCCAATAGGACAACCTGATACTTCAGCATTCTGCTGGGGGATAGCCAGTGACCCCCCTTTTGCTCTAGAACAGCTATTACCATATGTGGCACGTGCACCACCATCTCTTGACCCATGGTCAATTTTCAAGCTTCTTGGATCAGCAATACTGTTGCCGCTACAGCACGTAAACATCCTGGCCATCCTTTACTCACCTTGTCAAGTTGTTTAGACAAGTACCCCACTGGTCATTTCCAGGATACCAGCCATTGCGTCAGCACTCCAAGAGCCAGATGTTGCCTTTCATGTGCAAACAACTCAAAAGGTTTGGTCACATCATGTAATCCCAGAGCAGGTGCCATCATTAATGCCTTTTTCAGTTCTTTGAATGATTTCTGACACTGAGGTGTCCAAGTCAGATACTGATCCTTGGATTCCTTTAAAGCTTTGTATAATGGTTTTACATAAAGTCCATAATTCAAAATCCAAAGTCGACACTACCCAATCATTCCCAGAAAAGTTCTCAATTCTTTCGGGCTACTTGGTTCAGGAATTTGACAGAGAGCTTCTTTTCTTTCATTTCCCAATTGTCTCTGTCCTTGGGATATTTCAAATGCCAAATTAATTACTGCTTCTTTTCCTATTTGGGCCTTATTTCTGGAGACTCTATATCCTCCTTGGCCTCGGAAATTTAGTAAACTGGTAGCAGAACACTTCCCTTTTGGTCCTGTCTCTTCCATATCTCTAATTCCTTGGCCAATTGATTCCCAAATATCGTAGGGCTGTTTTTGAATCCTTGTGGAAGTACAGTCCATGTCAATTGGGTCTTTCGTCCTGTGGCCGGACTTTCCCACTCAAAAGCAAATATGTTTTGGCTGCCTATATCTAGAGGTATGCAGAAGGCGGCATCCTTTAAATCTAGTACAGTAAACCATTTATGTTCCTCTTTCAAAGAAGTCAGTAAAATATATGGATTAGCCACTACTGGGTGTATATCTTGGACTATCTAATTTATAACTCTTAAATCCTGAACCAATCGGTATTCCTTGCCTCCGGATTTCCTTACTGGTAATATGGGAGTGTTATATTCTGATTCACACTCTACCAATAGTCCATATTCTAAAAATTTTGTAATCAACCCCTCTAATCCTTTTCGAGCCTCCCACTTAATAGGATATTGTTTTTGTCTTACCGGTTTGGCTCCAGGTTTTAAAACCACCTTTACCAGCTCTGCCAATTTAGATCGTCCCAGAATTCCACTTGCCCAGACCAAAGGAATAACTGCATTTTCCACTTCTTCTGGAATCTGTTCTTCCCTGTAGGAATCCTGTAACATAAACACTCTTGCCTCTATGGCTTTTGATTCTGGTATTAACAATTTAATCTCTCCGTCTTTGAAAGTTATTTGTGCATCTAATTTACTCAATAGATCTCGTCCCAACACAGGCAGTGGACATTCAGGCATATACAGAAACTGGTGAGTTACCCATTGTTTTCCCAATTTAAACTTTAATGGCTCTAAAAATGGTCAATTTTCCTTCTGCCCTGTCGCACCAACAACATCTACTGATCTTGTGACTAAATCTCCCTTTACATGTATTCAATACTGAGTAAGTAGCTCCAGAAACTCTATTTCTTCATTCCCTAGCTTCAATGTAACCAGACGTTCAGCTAGGGTTGATTCCCCCGGTCCCCTTCATAGTTCTTCATCCAGAGTCATGAATTTAATTGCCCGGAGAGCCGGATCTAATTGTTCTGCCTTGGGACATTCTCTTTTCCAGTGCCCATGCTCCTTGCAAACAGCACATTGATCTTCTGCTAATTGGGGCTTATTTTCCTTCTCTCTCCGATATTCATTCCTCGTCCTCTCCCTCTGCCTATCCTGTTATTCCCTGCCAAAACTGCTAGTAGCTTTCCATCCCTTCAGGCTTGCCTCACCTCTTTTTCTTTTTCTCTATTGTTATATACAGCCCAAGCAATTTCAAGCATTTTACCTTAGCCACCCTTTCGGGATCCTCCCGATAGGTACCTGCAGTCTCTTTCCATGATGTTAAATCAGTAACTGAAAAAGGAACTTTCACCACCACTGGACCATCATTCCCGGCTGCTTCTCGGAGAGGGGCTTGGAGGGAAGTTAGTCTTACTTCCCCCCTCCTTCTCCCTGAAATTGGGCTAAATCCCACTGCTTCCCCTTCCTTGGGAGAAGTAGGAGGACTATCATCCTCCAAATTTTTGGACCTCTCTTCCCCTTTCCCACCTTCGGTGAGGAGCAACCATTAATTCAATATCTTCCTCCTCAGTTCCATTTTTCCAACAATTTTCTTTAGTATTATAAGTAGAACAACCCCTTTTCGAGTTCTCATCACATTTTCCCTTTTTCACAATCTTTACCATGGGATCATACAGATGTATTCCACACTGTCTCTGCCATTCTGGATGATTTTGTAGTGTAAAGAACAAATCAACATAAGCCATTTCTTCCCATTTACCCTCCTTTTTACAAAACAACATTAATTGTAAAATGGTGTTATATTGCCATGTCCCATTTATCTGGCCATTTCTCCCCACTGTCCAACCTATACATTGGCCACCAATGATTGCAATATTCAATTAATTGCTGCCGAGTCAGAGGATCACCTCCCAGATCTTTCCAATGCCTCAAAATACATCCCAAAGGTTTTTTTTGTGGGATAGATCTTTTACTCGGAAATGTTCCCATCTTCCCAAGACTAGTGGGTGTGATTGTGCACTATCACAGGCACTAGTCGGAGGGACCCCTACTCTCCTCGAGGGTCCCTCCGGATCTTCTAGCCCCCTGCTAGAAATCCCCCAACCTCCTTACCTGGGCCCCTAGCCCAACCCTGCAAGGCTTTCACCGCGACTTATAGGCAGGCATTCCTTGTGAGGGTCTCGTACCCTCACCCTTTCCAGAGGTACCTTTCAGCCCTACTCTGCATAGCTTTCGCCGTGCCTTATGAGCAAGCTAGTGGGACTCGAACCCACGTTACTTCAATCCTTTAAAGAATGCCTCATTACCTTTCCAGGGGACTTGCTCAGAATTCTTCGGTCCGGGGATCAGAGGTTTTCCCCGAGAATCCCTCGGTGCCGGCTGGAGGTCCTGTGATCCCACGGATCCGTTGAGATTCACAAGCAGTGTCCCATCTGGGTCGCCAAAACTGTCACCGAAATCGGGAATAAACCTCGTAACACTAATGTAGTGTTAAAAGGCAGGCATTCTTTATTCACGGCGCCGGGAACATGGGGGATAGCTCCTCCTAAATCGTGTTGACTCGATCAGTTCAAAAATCAAACATTTATCGGCAAGATTAATACATATTCACCAAGTTTCCATACAATGATTGGTTAAATATTCCTTGCCTCACATGTAAATGACCACGCATGCTCACTATAATTTCTTGAGATTTTACTTCCTTAATCTTTTGAGTCGGAGGGTTTCTTGAGTGGGTGGTCTCTGAGTCGGTGGTCGCGATCTCCCCCTGCCGGAATTACCTTTCCTACAAAGTTCACTTAAGCTTGGCAACACTAAATAGGCCTTCACGGGCTGTCGGTCCAATATGCAATCATTCACCCCACAGTCCTTTGTTTTAAGACAAGACTATAGAATGAATAATTACTTATCCACCGGACCGCAGAACTGACCAAGGTGTTCCTTCTTTCTAGCTACTTGTTAATAGAACAAAACATAATACCATGATCACAATGTTACACTTAACTCCTTGATAATTAAATCAAGATGGGAAAGGTTAGGTGGGTTCTCGAGCAGCACTGCTGGTGCATAATGTTCTTATAGTTACAACTTGCTACAGATTCACAAACCTATTTTCTAACCCTGTTTTATTTAAATTCCCTACCACCTTGGTTACAGTAGCAGTCTGCCCACAGTAAATTTCAGAAGGCTGCAGTCAAGATTTAACATCTAGAATTACTCATTTTCCTAATGTCATTTTGCAATTCCGTGGGAGAACATTCTTAACCTGTAAAAGAAGAAAAGCCATTTTGTACAGTGCTTCTTACTTCTAACACGCCGTTCCATACGGACATTCAGGCCAATCATCATTGTTGTCTTGATGTGCGGAAAACAGACTCCACAATCTGCAAGATTGTAAAGGAGGTATGTTTATTCAGCGCTGGGCAGCACGGGGGGGGTAGTCCCACCAAAAACCATGTGCACCCCAACGCGGCACTTACTTCAAATATATACAGCAAAGTGTTGCATATACATAAAGTTTCGCAATATGCCTATACATATGCATGATCTGTCCCCACTTCGTATAGACATGAGTTCCAAGTTGTTATTTCCATGAACTCCTCCCATCTGCGCTTGCGCAGTGCCTTCTGGTGGTGGTCGCTGAGGGTCGTGAGGATGAAGGCCGGTGGCTCCTCTTCGTCACCACTAGTAACCCCTTGTTCTTACGCAGACCCAATTGCTCTTTGGTTTTCGTCCAAACCACAAGGTCAGTTTCAGCCGGTTCTTGAGGCACTCTCCTGGTTCTTATCAGGGACTGTCCTTGTGAGGAGCCACAAGTCTTCTCACTCCTGTCAGTTTATCAGGAACTGTCTTTGTAAGGAACTACAGATCTCTTGTTTCAGTTACTTTACGCAATAGCTAACAAGATTTCAAACTTTATCTACTAATTAACTGCTAAGATTCCCTTAACCCCTTCTCTCAGTCCTGAGTTACTATCTCCGTTTCATGATAGTCATCATGGTTAGGGTGACTGAACTGCTGAAAGTGAATGCGATTCTTCCTGCAAAAGATAAATCTATATTGAGAACTGACCGTTCCATTTAAACATGGGAAGGGGAGATACGAAAGGTGTTACTGAATCAGTGACAACTCATTTTTCTGTGACTACACAAAGAGGAGCTTTTCATGTTTAACTTTATGCAGAATGTAAGACCTACTTTCAGGATAACAGAAGAAAAGTTTTATCTCGGCACATACTGCAAAAGAGGTTAAACCAGGAATTTTCTTATTTGCCATCAGCTTTAAGAGCCAGACCTCCAGCACGTACACAAGCTACTGATGCAGTCACATAGCATGTGGCCAACTTGCTCTGTTATGACTCCCTCTGGAGCTACTGAAGTGCTACAGAAACCACTACCAAAGTCTTAGCTCGACTTGAAGGCCAGTGCATTGCAGCCAAACAACTGCAGTGTTAAAGACTCCCTACGCCCTCGGGTGGTCACCTATTAGCTTCAGGCAGTACGTCTCAATTATTATTTCTGTTCTGTATGCAAGTTACTGCCCACTTGAATACTTCAAACGCCAGCATATTATTCCAGGTGGAGCAGTCTACTGGACGTTACATTGATTATGCTGTCAAGTTTGCCTTGGCTACCATGACATTTTATTTGAAATATCAAATCACAATGATGACATGAAGTTGTACCATAAGACGTAACAACTCTGTACGTAGTTGAGTCAAACCAATGTTAGTGAGGAGAGCACGTTGCTAGCATCCACAACTTTTTGCGCTACAACACTTACACAGCTGAACCCAAGCTGAGCAAGTAGCAGACAGAAATATATGCATCACTGAAGGAACATTTCTGCTACTTCTAAGGGTATTCCTTTGTGTTTGCATATACACCATACAAGACAAGGCAGCTATAAACAACATAATTTAGAGAAGAGTTTGCTTTATAAAACTTCTGTAAGTGATGTTAAAAAGAACACAGAACAACATGTTATGACTTCAGGAGAAATTCATGTGACAGATCAACACATGTGACAAAAAATTATGTCAAAGTGATTATACCAGCACCCAAAGCAAATCTACTTCTTCCCTATGATTTCTTTTAGGGATCCTTTTTTTTCAAGCATAATATTTAAAAGCAAGAAATGCGGCATATTTTAATAAATGATTTTCCCAAAGACATCCACAAAATACTTCAGTGATTTACCACCCTAATTCCCAGAGTACAAATCTTCAATGTATTTGCGCAAATTATAAGGGTGCACTGCTTGCCTCAAGCAAGAGAAATGACAACTTTAAACTACTGGTTTAATTTACACTTATTACAGCTGCATTTAGAAACACAATGCCAGAAACATGTATGTAGCTAGCCAGACACTCAACAGCTTCCTCCTCCATCACAGACACTCTTTCCTTTAAATTCACACGTCCCTCTTATGACCTTTACAGGGAACAGTCAATATTAATGTCAGCATTTCAACTACCATCAAAAGAAAAAAAAGCTTGTTACAGCTGTTGCAAAACGATTACTTAAGTGTCATGAGCTCTACTAGCCATTCAGGCCTCCCTTTAGGCATTTGAAAAAGATTAGGTATTTAGCATGAATACTTTAAACCTCCATTTGTCTGGTATCTTTCATTCAGGAGACTCAACAAGCAAGCTACAGATAAACTCTCCAATAAGCAACTTACCACTGATCCAGTGTCCCTTGAATCTACCTATGAGGTGACAGACTTCTTGTCCTGGTCTTTTCCATTAATTTCTGCAAACTGCAGGGTAAGTAAATCCTGTTTCACTAGAAATCATTGCAAGGTTGCATTTACCAGTCTTTTATTCTATGACAAGTTCCCAGGAAACATCACTTCTTACATCAAATTCAGACTGTCTGCCGAGTTCTTTTCCCATTTAAAAATAAATTAAATAAAGTCATTTTAGAGGCTACTTGCTTTGTTTTCTAAATGCATAGCGCTAACTTCCTAGCAATCTTAGCAAGAATTTTCAGTCACTTGAAACACAGTTCATCTTCTTAAAGGGATACAGAAGCAACTAACGTTCTGTGAAATAATTTTAATGTTTATTCCTACAATAAGATACATGTAGCATCATAGTCACCAAGGCAAGAAAGCCTAATAGCTATTGATTAGCCAACCTATTGCATTTTAGGAGATATCCATTTCCTTTCAAAAATCTACTTTGAAACCTACTTGGACAACACCAAACAGCCCTTATTGGAGGAAGGAGAAAAAGAAAGTAGCGTGGAAGGAAGGAGAAAGAGAAACGAAAGGGTCTTTATGTATGCTCCCTATCGCTAGCCTTCAGGATGCTTTGTGCCGGTGGATGATGCTCCTGAAATTATATATTACCTGTGAAGCACCTTAAACACATCTGTCCTGGTTTCAGCCAGGGTAGAGTTAATTTTCTTCACAGAAGCTAGTGTGAGTCTATGTTTTGGATTTGGGATGAGAAAATGTTGATAACATGCTGATGTTTTGAGTTGTTGCTAAGTAGTCAAGGACAGTCCAGCTTCTCATGCTGGCCTGCCAGCGAGAAGGCTGGGGGTGCACGGGAAGCTGGGAGGGGACACAGCCAGGACAGCTGACCCAGGCTGGCCAAAGACATATTCCATACCATATGACATCATGCTCAGTATATAAAGCTGGGACAAAGAAGGAGGAAGGGGTGGAGGGACGTTCAGAGTTATGGCATCTGTCTTCCCAAGAAACCGTTATGCCTGATGGAGCCCTGCTTCCCTGGAGATGGCTGAACACCTGCCTGCCCGTGGGGAGTGGTGAATATTACCTATGAAGCACATTAAACACATCCTACTTCAGGTGCTCAGAACTAGTAGAAATATCGTATTTTACCTTACCTTTACCTGGGTAATTTGTACTTACTCCACTTCTGTGTGTTTTGAAACGATATCCAGCAAAATAAAGAGCAGCAGAGAAGTGCATAGCTTATATCAAGCAAACATGTTCCCTTCTTGCAAAAAGCTTCTAAAGCTTCTTCCTTTCATTAGGGGTTTGGTTTGTTTAGGGGGCTGGGGGTTAGGTTTTTGGGTTTTTTTAGACACAAGAGATTTGAGGTGTAAGAGCACAACATCTCTAATGCCATGAGTTGCAGTCCACAGTTGATTAAATAGTTTCACAACAAAACCTCACTGCACAGGAATATGTGATTCATTTGATCAAAACAAAATCATTAAGCTTTACTCACACAAAAATTAACCAATTAAAAGCTTATTTTAAGAATAAAGTTTTATAGAAGATTTGCTTTCTCATAATCATACTCACACAGTCGCTGCAGCTTTGCTTTCACAGAAACTCTGAATTTGTATACTCACACTTCATGATGCAGGAAACTACGCAAATAAAAATTACGCAAATTAAAGTGATAAAGTTCTTCAGAATCAATGCCGTCATCTCAAGCAGAAGTTGAGTATTGCTTAGTGAAATATTTAAGACAGTTTTTTGTCTGTGCAGCTACCAAATGCAGCTTAAAAGCTTTTTCTACAGCAAGTTTAACTGATTAGGTCAAAACCCCTGGCTCTTCACAACCACACACAGAAGACCCCTGCCATTTCAAGGGCTTATTTTCCCAGCCACTAAAGACATTGGCAGCGAAGATGTAATGAATTACCAGCAGCCGTTACAACGCCACAGAATTCAAGACTGAAGTTATGCCACAAATGCGCCTGAGATGTTCATAAGTTCTAAACTGTAAGTCTTATTAGAAGACAGGACTCAAAAAAAGACAGATGCAGGTCTTCAGCTGCCAGATTTACAAGCTTAAGGTGAAAGGAACAATACTTTCATAAACAAAGAGCGAAGTATTTAAAAGAATGCACATACAAATCCAAAGACTGGTTGAGTGTGCCCTGCTTTGACAGCTGTGGGAAAGATTGACACACACCCAGTCAGCAGAGCACTCTATCTCAGGCTAGCAAAAGGACAGACTTGTGGACAAAAGAAATGTGCGTTCCAGTTTTAGAGATGAGAGTTCAGGTCTACCACACCCCTCAGCCCTTGAGAAGAAGGGTGGGGTTTGGGTTAATTTTAATTCCCTATTCTTCTAACTTTGGAAAAAACAATAGCTGACAAGAAAACAAACACAAGACAGTATTCAAAGAGTAAGTTCCTGGACAACAAACATGCTCAGACATAACATAGAGCACTTCGCCTCCTAGTGGTAATAGCAGTTTCTTTCAGCTTCTTGAAGCTTTGGACTACCTCAGAAAGAGAATCTGACACTGATGGACGATAACAAGAAGAATCCCTGGAGTGAGAGGCATGCATCAAGCTTGATTCTTTCAAAAACAGTGTTTTCAAATGCCTAAATGAAGAAACCGAACCATGGGCTACAAAATTATTTCCTAAATGTTTAAGATACACCTTAGAGAATCTAATAAAATCAACAGAACTAGTTTTCAATGTTTTACATTTGTGCTATTTTACTAGGCACCTACCAAAGGTGCCTAAGTCATATCCAGAAGTCAAGTATCTCTTAATAGGAGCTTACAAAAATAAAAACTAGAACTTTGAAGAGCATTTAGTTATGGAATAAATGACATTTTATGAATAAAAAACCTTACCCAGAAAAATTTTTAAGGAAATGTTACGGTTACCAAAGCATTTAAGATGTTGATGCCTACGGCACATCTGGTTAAAAGACACCTTTCGTAAGGTTAAAGTAATGAAGGAGAGGGAAACCAACTACACCCATTGTACTCAAAAGAGCACTCAAAGCAGCTCCTCTTCCTCGGCAACTCTAAAAACTAGTTTTTGCTCAAGGAAAACGCTACACAATGAAAAACTGAAGACACTATCAATGTGTTCCTTCAAAGCACCCATTCACATCTCACTTACGTACACGTCCTGTTAAAAATATGGGTAACTGCAATGACTTGCTTTAATCTAACATAGCTATCCCATTGATGCAGAAAGACTACTTGATGGGCTTGTACTAAAGCAAATACTAAGACAGACTGAGAAGCATATTTCTTTTGCTGTAAACAAGCAGGCTTAGTCTCACAACGTTTCCAGCAGACCAAAGTTGATGTTTTTGATGCTTCATATTAACAAACTTCTCCAACAGAAGACTTTGTTATGTGTTATTTCAGAGCATTCTTTTTTCTTACAAAGCAATACTGTCCAAAAGCTTTAGAATAAAGACCCAAGAACAAACGTACACATACAGACTCCTATTCCGTATTACCTGTAACTAAAATATGCCTTCCTAAACATTAGGAATCCTTCAGCATATTAGAGCATTAAATCAGCTTAACCCCCATACAGGGGAAAGCTTGTCTTAGCAAAATTAAAAGTAGCCGGAGCAAACTAGAGGCTGCATTTGTACTACTGGATCAGCTTAACTGCCTAATAAAACATGTTTTTATCATATTCATTATGGGCAAAATTTGAGATGTGTGGAAAAAAAAGCTAGAGGAAAGCTGAAAATCTGATGTGCTCGTTAACGTACCAACTTTAAACTTTTGATTTACGCATTGAACATAAACGAGAACCCATTTACTCATGCTTGCTTGTTTTCTAAACCACCTCACTGTTTTTCCTATTGTTCAAGCCCCTGGGGGGGAAAAAAAAAACATTCAAAATCACAGGACCCCTTGTTTCCTGTTTGCCTTATCTTTTGTGCTTACAGTGCGCACACATTTATCTAGAGCTCAGAGCCTTCTCCTAAATGCAGTCCTCAGGTCATTGGTCATTTGCTAGCCTCAAGACCACTTCTAGATTCGTATCTTCCCTTTGTTACATCAACATATGGCACTCCAGATCTCTTCTGGGCAGAAAGAACTAACAGGAGGCGAGGCATTCAGCACTGGCATTTTGGAACTTCGCTGGAATGTTTGTTTTGCACACAACATTTATATGACAGATCTTTCACGGTGAAGTGAGAAGATGTAAGGGGCGGGGGGGGAGGGGGAATTGTTCTTCCCTTGAAGTATTACCAAAGACGCTGACCAGGTGTCGTGGTTTAGCCCCAGCCAGCAACTAAGCACCACGCAGCCGCTCACTCACTCCCCCTCCCACAGTGGGACGGGGGAGAGAATTAGGAAAAAAACCTCCTGGGTTGAGATAAACACAGTTTAATAGGACAGAAAGAGAGAAGGAAACAACAATGATAATACCAACAAAGGAATGTACAAGAACAAGTGATGCCCAATACAGCAATTGCTCACCACCCAGTGATCGATAGCCCATCCCCGAGCAGCGATTTCCGCCCCCCGGCTAACTCCAGTTTATGTACTGGGCATGACGTCGGGTGGTAGGGAATCTCTCTTTGGCCTGTCTGGGTCAGCTGTCCCGGCTGTGTCCCCTCCCAGCTCCCCATGCACCCCCAGCCTCCTTGCTAGCAGGTCAGCACAAGAAGCTCGACTGTCCTTGCCTGCTTAGCAACAACCCAAAACATCAGCACATTATCAACAGTTTCTCACCCCAAATCCAAAACACAGTCTCACACTAGCTTCTGTGAAGAAAACCAGCTCTATCCTGGCTGAAACCAGGACAGTATCCACCCCTTATTCCATACCATTTACGTCATGCCCGGGTCCTATACTTTTCAATACATTCCAATTATTCATTATTACTCTTCCTGTCTTCTAATATATACACACAGATATCACTTTCTTAGTCCATGGGCCACCACTTTAAAATGTCTGTGGAGTTCATTCAGTCCATGACTCTGGGCTTCATCCATCATAGCAGTCTCTCAGGGCAGGGGAGATGGTATGCGGTGTTGGATTGTCATCTGGCACGGTCCATGTCCATGATCTGCAGGTCGAAGATGTCGATCTCGAGGGAATTGTTGGGCGCAAGCTGCTGAAGCCAGTTCTGGTTCCATCACTGCTGCACGTTGCTTGGTTTCAGTGAAGCTCATTCGTCATCAGTCTGGGTGATTCTTACTGTAATACCATTGATATGGTAGATAGCAACCATAATAGTAATGACATACTGTATTGTGTAACAATTAACATAATACAATTCAAATCATTGCCTGTTTTCACCCAACATCAAGTCTCCTTGAGGTACACATCGGACTTGCCCATCCTTCCGCATTACCCACCAAGTGCACCCAGGTCCCTGGGCAAAGGCAATCCCACAAACGGGTTTGCCTTTGCCTGAGGCAGGAGTAACCCAGACTGTCTTCCCCAGCGTATTTCTCACATGCACCACAGGGACTTTATCCCCTTCTACAGTACATAAAAGTTTTGATTGGGCAGGGCCGGCTCTATTAGTAGATCCCCTAGTGTTGACTAACCAGGTGGCTTTGGCTAAATGTTTATCCCAATGTTTGAATGTTCCGTCACCCATTGCTCTCAGTGTAGCCTTTAACAGTCCGTTGTATGGTTCAATTTTTCCGGAAGCTGGTGCACGATAGGGGATGTGATACACCCACTCAATGCCGTGCTCTTTGGCCCAGGTGTCTATGAGGTTGTTTCGGAAATGAGTCCCATTGCCTGACCCAATGCTTTCAGGGGTGCCATGTCGCCATAAGACTTGCTTTTCAAGGCCCAGGATAGTGTTCCGGGCGGTGGCATGGGGCACAGCATATGTTTCCAGCCATCCGGTGGTTGCTTCCACCATGGTAAGCACATAGCGCTTGCCTTGGCGAGATTGTGGAAGTGTGAGATAGTCAATCTGCCAGGCCTCCCCATATTTATATTTCAACCATCGTCCTTCATACCAGAGGGGCTTTAACCGCTTGGCTTGTTTGATCGCAGCGCACGTTTCACATTCATGGATAACCTGTGCAATAGCGTCCATGGTCAGGTCCAGCCCTTGATCCCGAGCCCATCTATATGTTGCATCTCTTCCCTGATGGCCTGAGGTGTCATGGGCCCACCGAGCTATAAATAATTCACCCTTATGTTGCCAGTCCAGATCCACCTGAGCCACTTCAATCTTAGCAGCCTGATCCACCTGATGGTTGTTTTGATGTTCTTCGGTGGCCCGACTCTTGCGTACGTGAGCGTCTACATGACGTACTTTTATGACTAGATTCTCTAGTCGGGCAGCAATATCTTGCCACAATTCAGCAGCCCAGATGGGCTTGCCTCTGCGTTGCCAGTTGCTCTGCTTCCATTGCTGTAGCCACCCCCATAGAGCATTTGCTACCATCCATGAGTCAGTATAAAGATAGAGTATTGGCCATTTTTCTCATTCAGCAATATCTAAAGCCAGCTGGATGGCTTTCACCTCTGCAAACTGACTTGATTCGCCTTGTCCTTCGGCAGCTTCTGCGACTCGTCATATAGGGCTCCATACAGCAGCTTTCCACCTTCGATGTTTGCCTACAATACGACAGGACCCATCAGTAAGCAGGGCATATTGCCTTTCGTTCTCTGGCAGTTTATTATATGGTGGAGCCTCTTCAGCACGCGCCACCTCCTCTGCTGGTGATATTCCAAAATCTTTGCCTTCTGGCCAGTCCATGATCACTTCCAAGATTCCCGGGTGCTTAAGGTTTCCTATTCGAGCCCGCTGTGTAATAAGCGCGACCCACTTACTCCACGTAGCATCAGTCGCATGATGTGTAGAGGGGACCCTCCCTTTGGGCCGGGTCGGGTCCTGGGCCTGAAGCACAGGAGGAGCTGTGCTTCAGTACCAGCCACTTCTGAGGCAGCTCGAACTCCTTCATATGCTGCCAATATCTCCTTTTCAGTTGGAATATAGCGGGACTCAGATCCCCTATATCCTCAACTCCAAAACCCTAGAGGTCGACCTCGAGTCTCTCCTGGTGCCTTCTGCCAGAGACTCCAGGTAGGGCCATTCTCCCCGGCTGCCGTGTAGAGCACATTTTTAACATCTTGTCCCGCACGGACTGGCCCGAGGGCTACGGCATGAACTATCTCCTGTTTGATTTGTTCAAAGGCTTGTCGTTGCTCAGGGCCCCATTTAAAATCGTTCTTCTTCCGGGTCACTTGATAAAGAGGGCTTACAATCAGACTGTAATTTGGAATATGCATTCTCCAGAAACCCACAACGCCCAAAAATGCTTGTGTTTCTTTTTTGCTAGTTGGTGGAGACATAGCTGTTATTTTGTTGATCACATCCGTTGGGATCTGTCGACGTCCATCTTACCATTTTATTCCTAAAAACTGGATCTCTTGTGCAGGTCCTTTGTCCTTACTTTGTTTTATAGCAAAACCAGCTTTCAGAAGGATTTGAATTATTTTCTTCCCTTTCTCAAAAACTTCTTCCGCTGTGTTGCCCCATAGGATGCTGTCATCAATGTATTGCAGATGCTCTGGAGCTTCACCCTGTTCCAGTGCAGTTTGTATCAGCCCATGGCAAATGGTAGGGCTGTGTTTCCACCCCTGGGGAAGTTGATTTCAGGTGTATTGGACACCCCTCCAACTGAAAGCAAACTGTGGCCTGCACTCTGCCACCAAAGGGATTGAGAAAAACGCGTTAGCAATATCAGTGGTGGCGTACCACTTGGCTGCCTTTGACTCCAGTTCATATTGAAGTTCTAGCATGTCCGGCACGGCAGCGCTCAATGGCGGCATGACTTCATTCAGGCCACGATAGTCTACTGTCAGTCTCCACTCTCCATTAGACTTTCGCACTGGCCATATGGGGTTCTTAAAGGGTGAGCGAGTCTTGCTGATCACTCCTTGGGTCTCCAGCCGACGAATCAGCTCATGGATAGGGATCAGGGAGTCTCTGCTGGTGCGATATTGCCGCTGGTGCACTGTTGTGGTAGCGATCGGCACCTGTTGTTCTTCGGCCCTCAGCAACCCCACAACAGAAGGGTCCTCCAAGAAACCAGGCAAGGTGGACAGCTGTTTAATTTCTTCCGTCTCCAAGGCAGCTATACCAAAAGCCCACCGGTACCCTTTTGGGTCCTTGAAATATCCTCTCCTGAGGCAGGATATGCCCAGGATGCACGGAGCCTCTGGGCCAGTCACACTGGGCTGCTTCTGCCGCTCATTCCCAGTTAGGCTCACTTCAGCCTCCAGTACAGTCAGCTGTTGGGATCCCCCTGTCACTCCGGAAATACAGATGGGTTCTGCCCCTATATGGCTTGAGGGCATTAGGGTACATTGTGCACCAGCGTCCACTAAAGCCTTATATTCCGGTGGGTCTGATGTGCCAGGCCATCTAATCCACACAGTCCAATAAACTTGGTTGTCCGTCTCCTCTGCCTGGCTGGAGGCAGGGCTGCTCTAGTCCTGGTCATAGTACTCGTTACCCACTTCTTGTAAATATGAATCAGAAGTCCCTTCAAGAGGATCAGAGGTGAGATCAGCTCTTCTATTCTTTCTGGGAAACTGCCCACTGGAAAGTGGAGCGACGATTTTTCTGGAGGAACCTGAACCCCCTTTTGTAATTGTTTTTCCTTGCAGCTTGCGTACTCGTGCCTCTAGGGTCGAGGTAGGTTTTCCATCCCACCCCCTCATGTCCTCTCCATAGTCACACAATTGAAACCACAGGGTGGCTCACGGTGTGTATCCTCTATATCTTCTCTCTTGAACAGAAGAGCGCTTACTCCTAATGGCTGAAACACTGGTTCGTACGGGTGGAGGGTAGGGCATATCCTCTTTGAATTGCCGGAACTCCCGGGACAGTTTCTCTACAGCAGACACGCAGGCCCGTAGGGAGGGAGAGAGACTTTCTTCATATTGCCGGAGTTGGCCAGCCAATTCATCCACCGTTGGTTTCTCTCCGTCTTTCCAGGCCATTACTGCTAATGAGTTGGCGTATGATGATGATTACTTTAACGGTCATCTAGTCGAACCCCCCGGCAATGAGCAGGGACATCCTCAACTAGTCCAGGTTGCACCGAGCCCCATCCAGCCTGACCTTGAATGTTTCCAGGGATGAGGCATCTCTGGGCAACATCCCTTCATCCCCCAGCCTGTATTGGTATCAGGGGTTGCCCTGACCCAGGGGCACTTGGCCTTGTTGAACCTTGTGAGGTTCACACGGGCCCCTTCCTCGAGCTTGTCCAGCTCCCTCTGGATGGCATCCTGTCCCTCAGGCGTGTCAACTGCACCACTCAGCTTGGTGCTGTCTGCAATCTTGCTGAGGGTGCACTCGATCCCACTGTCTACGTCACTGATGAAGACATTAAAGAGTACTGGTCCCAATACAATGTTTCCCCTGAGGGACACTGCTCATCACTGATCTCCATCTGGACATTGAACCATTGAGCAGTGCCCTCTGGATGTGACCATCCAACCAATTCCTCATCCACTCAACAGACCACCCATCAAATCCATCTCTCTCCAATTTAGAGAGAGGGATGTTGTGGGGGACCGTGTCAAAGGCCTTACAGAAGCCCACAGAGATGACAGCAGCAGCTCTTCCCTTGTCCACTGATGTGGTCACTCCATCATAGGAGGCCACTAGGTTGGTCAGGCAGGACTTTCTCTTGACGAAGCCATGCTGGCTGTCGCAAATAATGTGTTAATAGAGAAGACTTTCTGAGGGGGAAAAATGGAGCCGGGAAAAATGGAGCCAGGAAAAACGGAACGAGGAAATGAAAGGTCATGAGGCCAAGGATGTCATTGGGTCTGTTTGGGGTGCCTATGATGAAGGTGGTGGAGTCACCATCACTGGCAGTGTTCAAAATCCTGTGGACGTGGCACTTCAGCACATGGTTTAGCAGGCATGGTGGTGCTTGGGTTGATGGTTGGACTTGATGATCTTAAAAGTCTTTTCCAACCTTAATGATTCTGTGATTCTGGGATGTGGATTATTTCCACAGACAGAGGGAACCCAAGTACTTTCCCTGACATCGAGAATATGAAGGGGGAGGAAGAAAAGTGTCATTCAGGCTGGAAGGAACCATGGAATGTCGTTGTAGAACAACATCGTAAACAAAGCAGGGTCACCCCAGGTTGCTCATGGTTTTATCCAGAGGGGTCTGGAAACTTGCAGGAATGGAGGCAGCACACGATCTCCAGGAAAGGGCTTCCCATGTCTGACTCTTCTCATGTTGCAAAAGTTTCTCCCTACGTTGAGCCTGACCCTCTTGTTTCAGCTCATTGCCTCCTGTGCTCCTGCCTTGCACCACAGTGTGTTCTTAGAAACCTCACTGTAGTTAGTCAGTGCAAGTCTTTTACATCTGTTGTGGTTTAACCAGTGGAATGGGGAGGAGAATCGAAAAAAAGGTAAAACTCATGGGTTGAGATAAAGACAGTTTAATAGAGCAGCAAAGAAAGAGGAAATAATAATAACAACAACAGCAACAGCAATGAGAAAAGAATATACAAAATAAGTGACGCACAATACAATTGCTCACCGCCCACTGACCAAGGCTCAACCAGTTCCCAAGCTGCAGCGTCCCTGGCCAACTACTCCCAGCTTATATATTAAGCATGATGTCATGTCGTCTGGAATATCCCTTTGGCCAGTTTGGGCTGGCTGTCGTGGCTGTGTCCCCTCCCAGCTTCTCGCTGGCGGGGCATGAGTAGCTGAAAAGTCCTTGCCTAGTGTAAGCACTGCTTAGCAAACCTTGCTCTGTTTCCACTGCTGTAACCACCCCCACAGGGCATTTGCCACCATCCATGAGTCAGTATGGAGATAAAGTACTGGCCGTTTTTCTTGCTCAGCAATATCTAAAGCCAGCCGGATGGCTTTCACCTCTGCAAACTGACTTGATTCACCTTCTCCTTCAGTAGCTTCTGCAACTCGTCATGCAGGACTCATGCAGAGCCTTCCACCTCTGATGCTTTCCCAGAATATGACACGGCCCATCAGTGACCAGGGCATATTTCTGTGCTTTTTCTGGCATTTTATTATACAGTGGGGCCTCTTCAGTATGCGTCACCTCCTCCTCCTCTGGCGATATTCTGACATCTTTGCCTTCTGGCCAGCCCATGATCAATTCCATACTTCCTGGGTGACTGGGGTTTTTGCATTCAAGCCCGCTGTGTGATGAGTGCTTACTCCACGTAGCATCAGTTGCATGATGTGTAGAGGGGACCCTGATCCTTGCTTTGAACATCCAGCCCAGCACTGGTAGTCGGGATGCCAGGAGGAGCTGTGCTGCAGAACCAACCACTTCTGAAAGCAGCTTGAGCTCCTTCATATGCTGCCAATATCTCTTCTTCAGTTGGAGTATAGCAGTCCTCGGATCCTCTGTATCCCTGACTCCAAAACCCTAGGGGTCAACCTTGGGTGTCCCGTGGTTCTTTCTGCCAGAGGCTCCAGGTAGGGCCATTCTCCCTGGCTGCGGTGTAGAGCATGTTTTCAACGTCTTGTCCTGCCCGGACTGGCCCAAGGGCTACGGTAAGAACTATCTCGCATTTAATTTATATATATTTATATATATATAAATATATATTATATATAATATATTATATATAACATAGTTTATTGTTTTCATATATTTTATCAATTATAATTTATTTTATTTATTATTATCGATATTATTAGTTTATTAATGTATTGCAGGTGTTCCGGAGCTCCACCCTGTTCCAGTGCAGCCTGGATCAGCCCATGGCCAATGGTAGGGCTGTGTTTCCACCCCCGGGGCAGTTTGATTCCAGGTGTACCGGACGCCCCTCCAAGTGCAAGCAAAGTGTGGCCTGCACATTGCCACCAAGGGGATTGCGAAACACGCATTAGCAATATCAGTTGCGGCATACCACTTGGCTGCCTTTGACTCCAGTTCATATTGAAGATCTAGGATATCTGGCACAGCAGCATGCAGTGGTGGCATGACTTTGTTCAGGCCACAATAGTCTACTGTTAGTCTCTGCTTGCCATTAGACTTTTGCACTGGCCATATGGGGCTGTTAAAGGGTGAGCGAGATTGCTGATCACTCCTTGGCTCTCCCGTCGACGAATCAGCTTATGGATGGGGAACAGGGAGTCTCTGTTGGTGCGATATTGCCGCTGGTGTACTGTTGTGGTAGCAATTGGCACCTGTTGTTCTTCAGCCCTCAGCAACCCCACAACAGAAGGGTCCTCTGAGAAACCAGGCAAGGTGGACAGCTGTTTAATTTCCTCCATCTCCAAGGCAGCTATACCAAAAGCCCACCGGTACCTTTTTGGGTCCTTGAAATACCCTCTCCTGAGGCAGGATATGCCCAGGATGCACGGAGCCTCTGGGCCAGTCACACTGGGCTGCTTTTGCCACTCATTCCCAGTTAGGCTTACTTTGGCATCCAATACAGTCAGCTGCCGGGATCCCCCTGTCACTCCAGAAATACAGATGGTTCTGCCCCTTTATAGCTTGATGGCATTAGGGTACACTTTGCACCTGTGTCCATTAGAGCCTTATACTCCTGTGGGTCTGATGTGCACAGTCCAAGAAATCCACACAGTGCAATAAATTCTGTTATCCCTCTGCAGCACCTGGCTGGAGGCAGGGCCTCTCTGGTCCTGGTCACAGTATTCGCTACTCACTTCTTGTAAGTATGAACCAGAAATCCATTCATTAAGATCAGGAGTAAGATCAGCCCATCCATTCTGTCTGGGGAACTGCCCACTGGAGACTGGAGCAGCAGTTCTGCTGGAGGAAGAGCCTTTTGTGATTGTTTTTCCTTACAACTCATGTACGTGTGCCTCTGAGGACGAGGTAGCTTTTCCATCCGACTTCCTGCTGTCCTCTCTGTGGTCATGCAGATAAAACCAGAGGGTGGTCTTCCACAGGAGGAGAGAGGAGGGTGGGGCAAGAGGAAAAAGAGGAAGCAGGTGCTAGAGGAAGAGGAGCAGGAGTCAGTAAGAGTAAAAACAGGCAAAAGGACGCAAATGAGAAGGAGGAGGAAGGAAGGGCCACCAGCAGGAGGAATGAAGAGAACGAGGAAAAGACAGCAAGAGGAGACAAGAGCACTGGAGCAAGTGGAGGAGGAGGCAAGAGCTGTCACCAAGAGCCCCGGGAAGGAGGATGATGCCTCTTTCTTTTCCTTTGGCCTGCTCTTTCCTGCTCTTGCCTCCACTTGCCTCCTCCCTCATCCTGTCGCCTCCTGCTTCCTCCCGTTGACTCCACCGCCTCCTGCTCATCCTCCCCTTTTTCTGATTTTTCTCCCTTTTTGTTCCTGCACATCTTTGTACGGCATAGCCTCCTGCTCTTCATCATCCTCCTTCTCTTCCCATTCCTCGTCCCCTTGCTCCTTCTCCAGTTCCTCTTTGGCTGCTCCCTCCTCCTGCAGATTCTCCTCCTCTCCATCCTCCTCCACTTACACCTCTTCTTCTCCCTAACAACCTC
Source organism: Phaethon aethereus (assembly GCF_964289735.1). Lineage (NCBI taxonomy): Eukaryota > Metazoa > Chordata > Aves > Phaethontiformes > Phaethontidae > Phaethon > Phaethon aethereus. Next base: position 346,329 of record NC_138594.1, read on the forward strand.
TCCCCCTCCTCTTCCTTCTGGAGCCTATGGCCTCCCATTGCTTCCTCCTGCTAATTCCTTCTACTCCTTCCGTTGCCTCCTTCGGCCCCTTGTTCCCTATGGCTCCTCCACCGACTCCTACTCATGATTCCCCTCCTTCTCTTCTGTCACCTCTTCTTGAACCCCCTTGCCTTATGTGTCTGGCACCTCCTCCTTCTCCTGTTACCCTGTTGCCTTCTCCTCCTCCTGCTTTTGCCTCCTGTTGTCTCCCCGGGCATCTTGTGGCCTCATCCTCTTTCTCTTCCGGTTGCCTCCTTGTGACTAGTCTTTCTTTACGTGTTCTGTCCTGCTCTGTCCTCCTCTTGCGTGCTCTTTGACTTCCCCCTCCTGTCTCCTCTTGCCTCCTTCTCCGCCTCCTTCTCCATCTGTTACGCCTCTTCTGGCCTCCGGTTTCCTTCTGTGGCCTCTCCTCCTCCTGCTCTCCTCCTCCTACCTGCTGTTGTCTTTTGTCTGTTCATCCTCCCTAACTTCCTAAACCTTCTCTTGCCTCCTGCTGGCTCCCGTTCCCACTGGTCGCCTCCTCTTCTGCAGCCCGCAGGCCTCCTCTCTTCAACTCTTGCCTTCTGCTGCCTCCTGTTGCCTCCTCTTGCTCAGCCTTCTCTTGTCTCCTGTGCCTTCTCCCCCTGCTCCTCCTTCGCCTGCCTCCTCCTGGCCCTTGTTAGGTCCTCCTCCTCCTTCCCCTCTTCCTCTTTCCTGCTGTTTTCTCCTCTTACTACCTGTCTTTTCCTCTTGCCTCCTCGTCCTCCTCCTCCTCCTCCTCATATTCCCCTCTCCTCCAGCAGGCAGCAAGAAGAGCAGCAGCAGCATGATGGAACAGCTGGCTAAGGAAGGTCACAGGAGGCAAGAGAAGGCAGATGAGGAGGAGGAGAGGGGAGGCAAGAGGAGGAGGATGCCACCGGAGGCAAGAAGAGCCAAGAGGAGGGTGCGGACCAGGACGCCAGAGGAGGCAACAAGAGGAATAGCAGAATACTGGAAAAAGTTCTTCTGCATTGTCCTTCTATTTTCTGTCCTCCACCTCCCCTTGCTCCTCCTAGTGTTTATGTGTTGACATCCTGTCCTCGTGCAGTTTCTCCTCCTCTGCATCGTAATCCTCTTACACCTCTTCTTCCTACTCGCCTGTTCTCCTTCTATTTCTGCCATAGCCTGTTGCCTCGTGGTGCCTCCTGTTGCTTCCTCTTGCCAACTCCTTTTATTCCTTCTGTTTTCTCCTTTTGGCCCTTGTTCCCTATGCCTCCTACACTTTCTCCTACCCCTGCTTCTCTTCCTTCTCTTTTGTCACCTGTTATTGAACTCTAAGACTAAAGTGCCTGGCATCTCCTCCTGTTCCTTGTCCTCCTCCTCCTCCTTTTCTTATTATCCTGTTGCTTTCTCCTCCTCATCTTGACGTCACCTGTTTTCTCCTATTGTCTCGTTTTCATCATCCTCCCGCGCCTCTTAGGCGCTTTTGCCTCCTTTTGTCTCGTACTTCTTTTTGTCCAGTTCCCTCTTATTGCCTCCTCTTACCTCTTGTTGCCTTTTCCTCCTTTTCCTCCTAGTCCCTCCTGTTGCCCTGTGTGGCATGCTGTTGCCTCCTCCTCCTTTATCTCCTGTGTTCTGCTGTGTTGTGGTTTTGCCTCCTGTTTTTCTTCCATCTTTGCCTCCTGCTGCCTCTATCTTCTCTTACCTCCTGTGTCCTTCTGCTCCTGTTGCCTCCGTATCCCTCCTGTTCCTGTTTCCTCCTTTTGCTTCCTTGCTCTTCTTTCTTCTTTACCCCTTGTGTCCTTATGTGTCCTTTTATATTTTTTTCCCCCGTCTCCTGGTGCCTCTTTCTTCTTCTCCTGCTACCTCCTTTTGCGTCCTTTTACTTCCTGTTCCCTTCTCCACTTACTGCGTCCTGCTGTTACCTCCTCCTCCTCCTGCTGTTGTTGTCTCCGGTTGCCTCCTCTCCCTCCTCTTGCCTCCTGTTTCCACCTGTTTTCTCTTCCTCGGCTTTGTCTGACCTCCTGGTTCTTCTTGTTGCCTTTGTCTATTTCTCCACCTTGTATGCCTTCTCTTTTCTGCTGGTGCCGTCTGTTTCCTCTTTTTGCCTCTTATTGCCTCCCTTTTCTTCTTCTCCTCCTTTTGCTTTCTTTCAAATTTTCCTCCTGTTGTTTCCTCTTTCCATACGCTCGTCATGTTAACTCATTTTGCCGCCTTATCCTATTGCCTCCTCCTCCTCTTGTTGCCTGCTCTTCCTGTTCCTTTTGGTTTCCTCCTCTTGCCTCCTCTTCCTTCTCCTTGTCTTCCTGCTCTTCCTCTTCTTGCCTCCTGTTACCTCCTCCTTCTCTTCCTACTTCGTGCCCTCCACCTTCTCCTCCTTTTCTTGCCCCCTGTTGCCTCCTGTTGCTCTGTTTTTCCTGTTGCCTCTCCTTCCTCTTCCCTTCTTCTCTCACTGTTGCATCATGTTCTTTCTTCCTCATCTTCCTCCTCCTTTTGCATCCTGTTGCCTCTTATTGCCTCCTCTTGCCTCCTTCTCCATCTCCTCCAGTTTTCTGCTTTGGCCTCCTCTTGTCTCCTTCTCCTCTTCCCATTGCCTCCTCTTCCTGTCTCCTGCTCTTCCTCATTTTGCCTCTTTCTCTTTCCACCTCTTGTCCTCTTGTCCTCTTCTGCTTCCTCTCGGGTTCTCCTCTTCCTCTTGCGTCATATTGTCTCCTCTGTCTCTTACTTCCCGTTGCTTCCTCCTGCTCCCCCTCCTCCTTCTCTGGTTGCCTTCTCTTGACTCCTATCGCCTTCTGTTTCTCCTCCTGTCCCTGTCACCTGCTGTTGCCATTTGTTTCATCCTACGCCTCTTCTTCCTTTTGGCTCCTCTTTTCTCCTTTTGCCTCCTCCTTGTCCTCTTCTTCCTTGTCCTTGTCTTGCTCGTCTTCATCGTTGTTGTTGTTGTTGTCATCATTGTCCTCCTTCTCCTTGCCCTCCTCCTCTTCCTTCTCCTTCCCTTTTTCCTTTATGTCCTCCATGTCCTAACCTGCATGCTACTCTTCTCTTACTGTGTCCTCCTCTTGCCTCTTTTTGCCGCCTCTTTCTCCTCTTCCTCTACTTGTGGCCTCCTGTTGCCTTGTCATCCTGTTGCCTCATGTTTCTTCCTGTTGCCTCCTCCTGCTCCTTTTTTCTTCTTCTTGCCTCTTATTGCTAAATCCTATGCATGTTGCCTCCTGTTGCCTGCTTCTCATGTTTCCTCCTCCTCCTCCTCTTTAACCTCCTCATCATGCTTCAACCTGTCTGTCTTCTTACTCTCGGGTGACACTCTTGCACGCGATTCTCCACAACATGCCACAGTTAGGAGGTGCCAGCTCATGACAGCTTCTTGTAGTTCTGCAGCTCGATCTTGACATTGGCTGCAAGGAGGAGCAACATTGTCACTGCCACAGCAGGCCCAATTTCCATGCAAGTTCCATAACAAAATTCTAGAGAAAAGGTTATTTGTAGAAATAGGTCTTGGGGAGCCATTTGTTCTGGGGGAGCTCAAGCTGTCCCCTGGCCTTTGGTGGCAATTGGCTACTTCTCCCAGCCCCTTCCAAGGAACAGGGAGCACGCAACCCATGACCCCCTAGACCTGGAGGGGGAAAGCTTAGGGTGGCCTTCTCAGCAGGGATAATCGCTGTGGGGAGCGCAAGCTCCCACAGCCATAACTCATCAATGCCCAGCTGGAAGGTGGGTCTGTAAACCACAAACACCACTTACTTGCCGTGGAATCGCTCTTGGATGGTAGCGAAGGTCCCAAGTCCTGCAACCAGGACACCCTGCCCAGGGAAAAGACAAAACGGCTGGCTGATAAATTAGTACCTTAGAGATAGGAAAAGTGAAAGCTTTGGGAAAAAAAAAATGTTCTCCATTTTTTCACTTCCCCTCCTCAAAATGTTTGCGAACATCTCTTGGCTAGAGAAGATCCCAGCCATTTCCAGCACAGGGAATACCCCTGGGACTTAGTCCTTGGCACAGACCCAGCATCATGCCCAGTCCCTCTGCTTGGTCTCTCCACTCTGACCACAGGGAAGAGTGAAGCCCTACGGCGTGCTGGATGCTTTCTCAGACTGGCTCTCAGAAGCTGTTCTGGGCACACAGGGTGGTCTCGGTGTGCTGCTGTGGTGCTCAGGGGGGGATCGCTCCTCAGGGCCCAGGCCTCTCAGGAGGACTGAACCTCGGCATGGTGAGGGGGACCAGGACGCCAGCCCACCTTGTCTACCTTCAGCTGTCCCAGGATGTAATCAGACACAGCTCCCCAGATAGCCACGACTGCTGGAAAGCAAGGGAAAGAGGTTTCAGGCTCCAGACCAGACAGCTCACAGACGCTCGGCAAGCTCCCTGCCCAGGGCATGACTGATGCTGAAGTACACAGACATCCCAGAAGAACACTGCCATGGCTGTGGAGGTGGACTGTGCCCCCATTTCAGACTGCCAACTCCCAGAGACAGCTGGCCCTGAACGGTTTCCCCTTTTAAGGGGACCAAGCCATGCCCACAGGAGCCCCGTACCAGCACCTGGCAATTCTGGCAGCCACACAGTCCCCCGAGCCCAGAGGGACCCTCAGGCAGCCCTCTCACACAACAGCCCCCAGCCCTGTCCAGCCACCCCCGCAGCACAGCAGCTGCAGCTTTGGGCAGTGGACAGCCCTAGTGCAACCCCTCAGGAAGGAGCTCCCAAACCCCTCAGCCTTGGTGCAGAGCTGCAGGAGTGTGGCGAACAAGTAGCTCAGCTCCAAGCTGACAGCCACGGTGCAGCAGCCCACCATCACGCTTACCACTTGCCCTCATCTTGGGGAAGGGGATGCTCTGTGCGGCTCCTTGCCCAAAACGCAACATCTCCGATGTGCCCCTGCTCTGACTGTCAGCAAGGGTCCTGCTTGTCAGTCAAGGGTCCCCCAGTACAGCCCTGCTGCCTCCCGGCCCTGCTCCCGGCTGTGGAGCAGCTCCAAAGGGCAGCAGTGGGGAGCCCCTGAGCAGTGCCCAGGCCTCGCCAGGAAGTGCCAGCACTGCCGCGGCGCTGGGGAAGCCTCCCTGTGATGCAGGGCACCACCCTGTGACATCAGTCCACGTCATTTGGAGGCCCATTATGACACCAGCAAGGAGATGGCACAGCTGGGGAGAGAGGCAAGAGATTTTCCCTCTTGTCCTGAGAAACAGTCACCCCCTTTCTCCCCGGTCCTTTTCCAAATAATTGCGTCTGCCCCCTGCACCCGCATGTCTCTGCTACTGGGAGCCCGTCTGGGCAGGCAGGGTTTAGGGGTTGGCTGTGGTCAGGCTGTTTCAAGAGGTGGGATGGAAAGTCTTTGGGGTAAAACAGGCCCTCCCGTGTGACCGAACACTCTCATTTTTGTGTTGCTCTCGTGGTAGGAGTAGGATGTGCTTCACGGCATTGGTTTTGGCTGGGATGGAGTTAATTTTCTTCAGCAGCAGCCCGTATGGTGCTGTGTTTTGGATTTGTGACCAAAAGCCTCCGGATAAAACATGGCTGTGTCAGCTGTCACTGAGCAGTGCCTGCACAGCGTCAAGGGCTTCTCTGTTCCTCGCTCTGACCCACCAGCGAGTAGGCTGGGGGTGGGCAAGAAGTTGTGAGGGGACAAGCCGGGACAGCTGACCCCACCAGACCAAAGACATATTCCACACCATATGATGTCGTGCTCAGCAATAAAAGCTGGCGGAAGAAGGAGCAAGGCAGGGCCCACAGTGGAGAGGAGAGACCTAACAATGCCCCTCCAGCCTGCTGCTGGCCTGGCAGCAGCTCCAGCCGAAGGGACCTCACCAACACCCACCCAGCCATCAGCCTGCTCCTAGCCTATCAGGGTCTCGGGAAGAAGTGACCTCACAAGGGACTTCCAAGCCATTTGCACGCTGCTGGCCTATCACCTGCAGAGACAGGGGTGACCTCACAAGGAACAGCCAAGCCACGTGCCTGCTCCTACCCTATCAGCATCTCCGGCAGAAGTGACCGCAGCAGCCCCCACCCCAGGTGTCACCTCGCTGCTGGCGCCTTGCCATCCCCCCAGCCCACCTCTCCTCTGCCCCCCCCGCCAGCTCTCTGCTCTCTGCGCTGGCAGGCACTGAGCAACTCAGTGCCACCTGATGCTCCTGACCAATCAGCTTCCTCCCACACTAGTGACCTCACCACACCCCAGCGATGTCACCTTCCACCCCAGCACCCCCTCGCCTGCCTCTGTCCTCCTGCAGGCCCTATAGGAAATGCAGCAGCCATTATATACCACATATGGGTGTATCTGATTGAAAAAAGGCAAAGCGAAAAGGAAAAAAGCTTGGGCAATCTGAAGTTCTAGTTAAAATGACACCTCCTGTCCTAAAGCACAAAGACCCTGTCCGGCTTTGCTTTGTTCACATGGGGTGGAATAAAAAAGAAAAAAGAAAAAGAAGCCAAGGATATTATGCAGAACAGCTTCTATTCCAAGATTTTGTAACCTGTAGCAAGACGCAGATGCAGATACCATTGCAACTACCCTTGTAGATGTAGATACCGTTTCAGATGTCATTTCTCCAGAGCTGTCTGTAATGCTCTCTGCATCTGCAATGGTGTCGGCAATGGCACCTGCGTCTTCAGAAACATGTCCACGGGCAACTGCATCTGAAATTGTATTTGCATCTGCAGTGGCATCTGCAATGGCATCTGCATCTGAAATGGCATGTGCATGCCATTCCTGAAAGGAGGTTGTAGTGAGGTGGGTGTTGGTTTCTTCTCCCAGGTAACTAGCGATAGGACGAGAGGAAATGGCCTCAAGTTGTGCAAGGGGATTTAGACTAGAAATCAGGAAAAATTTCTTTACTGAGAGCGTGGTTAAACATTGCAACAGGCTGCCCAGGGAGGTGGTGGAGTCACCATCACCTGGCACTTCAAGACATGGTTTAGTGGGCATAGTGGTGTTGGGTTGATGGTTGGACTTGATGATCTTAAAGCTCTTTTCCAATTTTAATGATTCTGTGATTCTGTGATCTGCCATGACGTCACTTCAAGGCCTGTGAGAGAAGGCAAGGAGAAGACAAATCAGTGACAATAAATGCTTGAGGCAAAAGAGGACAAGGGGAATAAAGAAAAAGGAGGTAGTTTCTGCATCCTGCTTGTTGTGTCTGGTGCAAGTTCCTCCAATATCAACATCTCTGAGCACCAGGGCAGGTCAGAGCAATCCCAGGCATGGATTAACTTCCCCTTCCCTCTCTCCTCAGCACAGGAAGGTGTCCCACACTAAAGCACTGTCTAACGCCATGTACCGGCAAGCTCTGGAGAAAAAAGACAATCCCACCGTGACACGTACCCTGCAGCCGGGAGGGTGCTGCTGCTTTTCCTACGCGATGCCTTCGCTCCCTTCCACAGGAGGCAGAAGTACAAAGTGAACCATCACACAGTTTTGCCCACCCCCTCATCCACCAGAGATGCAAAAAGGTAAAAAGCAACTCCCCAGTTTCTAGGTCTTCCTGCTCAACAGGGCTGAATGACAGAAAAGCAGTGCAGCAGGCAATGCACTTCTGGGAAGTAGGTCCCCAGTGACACAACCCCCTCCCCAGCCTGACTCGGTGCATCCCCACCACCACAGCGGTGCCCAAAGTGCGGGAGCCCAAACTGTGGTCCCCTGGTTGTGCTGTCGACTCGCAGGATGCGCGTGATGGCCATCCCACCACTCATGGGGCCCAGTTCTCCACAGGGTCAGGGCTGCAGCCAAGGGCAGGATGCAGCCCCGCTGCAGGACCACTGCAGGGCCGGCAGCCACAGACCTGCCTTTGCTGAAACATCCCACAACAGTGCAGGCAGGAAAGGACCCGCAGCCAAACGGCACACAGAGCACACAAATAGCACCCAGCTGCCTGTTAGAGGATTGCATCACATGTCCTACACGAGACTTGGAAATAACTTGGAAAAATTAAAATATAAAAGGGCTATCTTAAGGCTGTATGATCCACAGAACAGAGGCACAAATCCTCTAATGGGGTGATCCGTGTTTATATCTCGAGGATCTGAAATACTCAAAAATCCTGTAATTACAGAATTTTCCTTTTCTTGATCAAAGAAAATGCAGAATTTCAGCTCTCACTTTATTACAGTAACCTTCCTCCACGATGCAAGAGCACAGGTGATGAGAGCAGAGTCCGGATGCATGGACCTGCACACATTTGCTCTCCAGCAGGGCTGGTCCACGGGCCACAGTCACCAAGACATTAAAACAAAGTTGCTGAAACCTCCTGCATGTCATGTCTCGCCCAAAGCCAGGACAGAAAGCCTGTACCCAGCTGCCCAAACCCCCAAATGTGAACTGAGGCTCCTGTCCCAGACCTGACCGCGGCCAGACAGACTGGGCAGGAGGTGGAGCTGGATTTACAGCACTGGTGCTTGGCTGCAAAGACCTGCTCTACCTGGGATCGTAACAGAGGCAGGCTGGCCGCTCCTCGAAATTTGAGCAGAATAGGTATTTATTTCCAGCAAACACAACTCCAGATCTGTCAAAGGTCACTACCCTGCTGTCAGCTGGGGAAGGACAGCCCAGACGGACAGACAGACTCCTCAGCTGGGTGCCTTACTGAATTTGCTGCACCTCCAGAACAAGAACCTTACTCTGCATTTATTGCTGTGACTGAAATTGCCACTGCTAAGGAGGAACTCAACTGCAGGTCTCAGAAATGAAGAAGTAAACACAGCTTGCCACCATTTCTGCCATGCACCAAGTGCCCGCTCCTGTCTTGAAGCAGGATGGCTACCATTTAAAATTACATCCCTCTGCAAATAGGCCCATCTCCAAGCAATAGGGAGGGCCAGGACGAGGTTAGTTGCTGTCAGAAACAAGATACTGTCACTTCTCTTCTAAACATATGCTCAATTACTCTTGACAAGAGATTATAATCCTCAACTAGTGGATGCAGACTGATAGAATAAACTAATTTGTGCTACGAGTTTATATATGCCCCCTTCCTGGCCTTGCACCTAGGCCACTCTACAACCTGAGGAATACAGTTGCCTGGCAAGCCTTGGCCTTTGAACAAAGAGGTTGGTGGTTGAGAGCCCCTCGACCATACCAAGCACTCTTGCATAGCTGAGGTGGGGGATGGCACTGATTGCACCAGGAATGTGGTTGCCTGACCAGGGTGTGGAACAAGAACAGGAGTACCTAACCATCTCCTGACAACCCTGGAACAACTGGTACCAGTGCTACCAGAGACTTGCGAAATTAACTGTCCGGGTTGCGGCCAGCATGGAAGTTCACTGATGCCGAAAGTCAATCATCTCCTGACCCTCTAAACAGCGGTTCCAGGTGAGACCCTTTGAGCTCTCCTGGACCGCAGCAGGCTGCAACCTGACTCTCCTCCGAGGGGGACGCCTCTCGGATCTCATGAGCTCTCAAGTTCGTGATCAGTTTGGAGCACTGGCACGAACCTGGGCTGAAACCCCTGTTCGAAGCTCAACTCTTCGCCTGTTGAGAAAATGCAAAAGCATTTGACGTTGAGTATTTCATGGAATTCTAGGGGAAACTTTTAATAGATACCTTGGTGTATATATCTCTCTCTCTCTCCTCCCACATATTCATATCTTTTCTATCTCTGTATCCACGTCTATGTACGTGCATGTGTAATTAGAGAATCTTATTAAGTTTTACGTTGTTGTGTTGTTAAGCTTTATGAGGAAATTATATGATTTAATACTGTGATTTACCTTAATAGTGTTAGTGAAATTTCATTGCTGCTATTTTATATTAGATTGTTGACATCCTAAAGTTACACAAAGCACAAAATCATAGGCTACATCATCACACCAAAATCTCCAGCACTTCATTCCTTTAGTCATAAACCATTGACCAAATCTGGGACTAGGAATGGATTCAGCCACACCTAGACTTTTCTCTGAGAAGGACTTTAGAAAGCAAGGGGGTCTGCTCTGAACCTCGTGATTCAATGGGAGGGCATCCCTCATCTTTCCCTATACACAATCTCTAGACATAAACCATTGACCAAGTGGATTCCAGTCCACTCTGAACCTCATGATTCAACAGCAGGGTCTCCCTCATTTTCTTTCCTTAATCCACATATAAGTCATACTAACCTGATTCGACTTCCCCGAGTCTGTAAAAACCATTTCCTCCTATCCATGTGTATATCATTCCAACTCAGTTCTAATTTGATTTCTCGTTGTATGCTTTTTCCATGTTGAATAAGTAATAGAGGGGATCATGCTGTCAAATTCTCTTAAGTCACACTTTTCACAAATTTATATTAAAATAATTTGCTTTCTAATGTCTGTGGCGGTGATTCTTTAAGTAGCCTAAACCACTAATTCGTGACAACACCACACAGCAGCAGATTACCAACTGGTAATATCTTCCCGAGACACAATTTAGTTTCTGCAAATCTTAAGCTTTTTGTGGGAAAGTTTTAAATTTGAGACAAAATCATTAGATGCTCAACAATCAGAAATACACAGTAGCTCCAACTCGCATGATTTCTTTTCCGGAGACAGCTTGGAAAATTTCATATCCAGTTTCATGAAAAACTGGAGGTTTTTTCCCAAATCACCTCTATTGCTTTACGAAAATTATAGTTTTGACTCGCACCCACCACTGCAGGCCGGGCCGGTCAGAGGGCTTGCAAGACATAAACCCACACACCGTTTCCCTCTGACATTGCTGCAGGGACCCTCACGCAGGTGGTAACAAGGAAGAAAGCACAGCCTGGGGTCAGGAGGGGAAAGCGTGAGAAGGCAGCAAATGTGCCACAAACCAAAATACTTAACACTGCAGTGACTCAGCATTGTTGAAAGATATCACCATGGAGGAGTAACACAAACAGCTTTCGTTTCAGCAACACTGGATTATTTGTAAATGAACTTCCACTGTGAAAACTATTTACAACCTTAACATGGCAGAGGGGGGGGGTAGGGTGTCTTGAAAATTTCCCCCAGGAAAATTCCAGGACAGGATTCTTCATTTTTCTCTTTTACTCCAACCAGAACAGCTCTGGATGAGGAAGCTTGACATTGCTTCAGCAATTTCTTCAACCACTTGCAAGAACAGTGGGTATTCTACAAACCACAGGTATGGCAACACAGACTTGGGATGGGTCTTAAACGTCAGGAAACAAGGTGGGAAGTCTGAACCAAAAAGCTAAATAAGGAAAAGCCTCATTGATGAAGTCACCAGGCTACCACAACATTGCCTGGAGCAGCTCCACGTGGGGACCAGCCCACTTTGATTTGCCACGGGCAAATGAAGATAGGACAAATTCATTTTACTACATGCCAGCTAATTAGTAGGAAAACAGATTTTGCCATACACTTGGAGCCCAAGTGTACCTCCAGTTGCTGGCTCTTAGGAAGACAGATGAGCAGTTCCCTGTTTCTCATCCTCTCAAGAATATCATTCTGCAAGATGCTAAAGCCCGCGACATCCCACCATCAGAAGATGGGACTAGCAAGCTCCCTCTCCCTGGAGGGAGACATTGCCTATTCTCACTGCCCACTGTTCACATTGCTGCCCCTGTGCACTTGTACCTCTAACATACGTTCTTAAGAGAAAGGCTCTATCCCTGGTTTTCAAGGTAAGTGGTTCAAGGGAGTTATAAAGTCAGAATCAAGGAATGACAAGCTGTGTCTCTCACATGTCACCTCTTCTGACACTAGAGGAGTGGCACATTAACACCCTGGGAGCAGTGGGGATGGTCTCTTGCTGAATGGATTAATGCAGCACAAGGTGTTGCATTAATCCTCTGAGCCCTTCCTTGCTCCCTCCGTTTGTCTCTTTTCCCCCCAGTCTCCTTGGTTGTGAGAGCTATAGCATGATCCTAGCATCAAGCTGCCCTCCTACCTTGGCATTCCAGCTTCTAGTCTGTCCAGCATCTATACAAAGACGTGCAGCATTTACCTACAGAGATGACCATTTCAATGTAAGAGACAACGTGTAGGCGTGGCACTTCAGGATATGGTTTAGTGGGCATGGTGGTGTGGTGGTGGTGGGTTGATGGTTGGACTTGATGATCTTAAAGGTCTTTTCCAACCTTAGTGATTCTATGATTCTGTGAACTCCTGTGCACAAAGATCATGCAAGAAAAAAAAAAGGTTATAGGCACTGTACAAAGGCTGACTGAAAATATTGAACCTCTGGCTAGAAGCTGCATAAGAACAAACTACTTTGGAGAATGTAAAAAACATCCATGACTCTCAAACTCTTCATTGCCCCAACTGAGAGTTGAGGGACAGATCACAATCTCCTAAAATCTCTTGCACAGCCACAGCCCTGAAAAAAACTCAGTTTCTCTACTAGTGCACAAACAGATTATGAAAAGAAATTTGAAGTCTATGTGGATGGTTTCTGAAGTTAGACAAGTAATTTTTATGAGGATAAACCTTTTGCCTCGCATCTGGCAACTGACAGGGGTGTGGACCCAGCATCACACACCAGATGCCAGAAATGAACGCAGGAACGCCCCACCTCCTCGCTGAGCCATCTTCCTGTCTTTTTGGAAGCCTTAGCTGACACGTGAAGAGCAAGAAGTTGCATGTCAAGTGAAAAATTACTAAAAAAGCTGTGAAAGAGGAACTTGCTCAGTTCAAAAAGAAGACTGGACAACGCTATGCACAAACCACCACACTGTGCACAGGAAAACTCTACAAGTCAGGCGTGGTACACAATAATGACAAAAAAATGGCTCTGCACCTCAGTTTTCTGTATGTTCCGGCTAGTTCTTTTAGTCAGACACAGAAATCGGAAGTGCTCTCTTCTTCTTTTGCTGAAGTAATCACCCTTTAAAGTAGTTACAATGCAGAAGCAACCAAAAAAATGTTAAAGCAAGTACTTTCATTCTCACAAGATGCATACTGCTGAAGTGTTTCTCGTATTAAATTCTCTTCTCTCCTCTAAAGGGTCCCCATTTTCTCGGCTCCCAAAGTAAAGTCCAGAGCTATTATGGGTTTTCAAAGAAACGATCATGTCACTTACCTGCCATTTAAAAAACAATACTAAATTAAACTAAAAAAGAGGTACTCAGAGCTATGAATGGAGAACCTTCACAAAATACTGTAAAAACAAATTAACCAAAGAGAAAGCATGAATGAGAAAACCTGGGAGCAGAATGAGAAGCACCACACAAGCGAAACTATCCCAAGCAGTTACTCCTCCATCAAGGAACACAAGCCCTGAGGCTGATGATGGTTGTGGGGTGAGTCTCCCCCAGACGGAAACATCTCTCCCTGCTCTGTGCTCAGACCAAGGAAGGAGAAAGTAATACACCGCCCAACATCTAAAGGCATGCAACTCCATTCAAAGGTAAATTTTGATTTCTTTAGATAAACTGCCTATTGGCCAGCTATAACACCTGCCTATAGACTATACTGACTTCATCTGCCCTTACCCACAAACACTTTTGACATGCTGAGTAAGTGTGGAGAGTCAGGTGGACTTAGACACACTGCTACCTGGCGGCTCTTTTTTTAATCTATTTACAAGTATCCAATGCTTTGAAGCTGCCCAAGGGTCCGCATGCCCTTGCTACTGGAGGTTCTTGCTCTGTGCAGGCACCAAGGAAGACATTTCTGGAGGCAGACTAATTTAAACTGGTAAAGCACAGAAGACTGTTTATGACCTGCTGAGAATTATCTCCCAGACACATCAGGAACAAGGGCAAAGCTCGTATATTTAAAATGCACTTGAGTTACATGACTGTTAAACATGCACCATTACACTATTTCACCACACTGAAGACTGACAGCAGTGTACCAGGACAGTCCTTTCTGGACACACCACTCCTGGGTAGGAATCCTAGACGCTTCCTTGAAGGACAGAAATCCAAAGAGATAAAGTAAGTTTCTTAAATTAAGCACAGCAAATACAAAACAAACAAACCAAAATGGCAGGTAAACCCCTGAGGCACTAATGAGGAACAAATGGTCTCCCCTTGAGTCCACTACCCCTCACAAAATGGCAAAGTAGCTTAAAATGAGATTCCTGCACAGAAATGGCAGAGGGAAGATAACATCAATAATGCCAGCATGTGCGACCAACGCAGAAAAATTGCAGGGGTATCAGGAACGGATTTCGAGAGGAATAGAAAGAGCTATCCCCAAAACAATAAATTGGTCAGCTTTGTATGCAGTCAAACAGGGCCCCTCCGACTCCCCATCTGAATTCCTGGATCGGTTGAGAGATGTAATGTGCCGTAACACACTGCTAGATCCTGGGTCAGAGATTGGGATACAACAATTAGTCTCTCTGTTCCTGGGTCAATCTACAGGGGACATCAGGCGTAAGCTTCAGAAGCTACGCACTACAGAAGGAAGGAATCTGGAAATATTGTTAGATGAGGCATGGAGAGTGTTCAGCAATAGAGAAGAAGGATATAGACAAGGACAGCGGAAAGTAATAGCGGCTCTCAGAGAAGAGGAAGGAAAAAGGTACAAACAAGAACCATCTCAGTTAGGCAAAGACCAATGTGCACTATGCAGGAAATTTGGTCATTGGAAAAGAGAATGTCCAAACAAGGAAAAGAGACGGGGCTACCAGATTAGGAAGATGGTAGCCCATGTAAAAGAAGATTGACGGGGACCCAGGGAATCTACCCTAGCGGATCCGCTGGTTCTAGTGAGGCTAGGGGAAGAACAACAGCAAGTAGAGTTCTTAGTTGATACAGGGGCAACCTACTCAGTTTTGAATCAAGCCTTGATAGCCCCGGGGAATGATTGCATCATGGGAAAAGGGGCGACTGGCCAAAGCGAAAAGGCATATTTTTGCAAACCTTTGAAGTATAAATTTGGAAAACAATGGGGGATCCATAAATTCCTATATATGCCTAACTCCCCAAAGGCCCTTTTGGGAAGAGATTTGTTAGAACGATTGGGTGCAAAAATTACATTTAAAAAGAGAGAGATTATTCTGGAGATAAAAGACCACGATTATATTCAAGTATTGAGCCTATTCCTAACCAGTCTTCCTGGAGAAGGAGAGATTAGTGAAAAGATCCTAAATCAAGTATATCCTGGGGTATGGGCTACTGATGTACCTGGAAGGGCGAAGAATGCCCCACCTGTTGAAGTTAAACTCAAAGAAGGTCGGCAACCCATAAGGGTTAAACAGTACCCCTTGAGGAAGGAAGATAGGGAAGGGATACGACCAGTCATTGAAAAATTTTTACAACTAGGATTATTAAAAGAATGTGAGTCTGATTTTAACACACCTATATTACCTGTCCGTAAGCCTGATGGGTCATACCGCGTGGTCCAGGATCTACGGGCTGTAAATAAAATAACTGAGGACCTTTACCCCGTAGTGGCGAATCCATATACCCTGTTGACTGTATTGACACCTGAGCTAACTTGGTTTACTGTGTTAGATCTAAAGGATGCCTTCTTTTGCCTCCCTCTCCATGAAGCCAGCCAAAAATTATTTGCATTTGAATGGGAAAACCCCAACACTGGTCGCAAAACTCAGCTCACTTGGACGGTGTTGCCACAAGGATTTAAAAACAGTCCTACCATCTTTGGCAACCAGCTCGCAAAAGACTTGGAATTTTGGGAAATCCTGTCTGAAAAAGGGAAACTGTTACAATATGTGGATGATATCCTGATCGCCACCAAAACAGAGGACGATTGTATGACCTGGATGGTGAGTCTACTAAATTTTTGGGGTCTTCAAGGTGTTATAAATGATTTAGTCCCAAACAGGATTCCAATTCAAATTTACAATTTATTAAGCGAATAGAGGCAAGCAAACAGCGCTGGGTGCGCCGGGAGTCTCTGCTCCACCAAGACGCACGCGGTACAGTTCCTGTTCCTGGTTTATATCCTGTCCGTTAATACATATTCATGAATAGGCGTGTCTTCTTCGGCGCATGCCCTCTTCTCCTTCTAGAATCTTCCTCAGCGTGATCCAGCTAATACATATTCATGTGTCTTCTAATACATATTAATGAGAAGGTGTGTCTTCTAATACATATTAATGAACAGGCGTGTCTTCTTCAGTGCATGCCCTCTTCTCCTGCTAGAGTCTTCTCGAATCTTCCTCAGCGTGCCCCCAGGATGACCCCAAACCTTATGCATGCACTTTCTTTACACAATACTATGCGGTCAGTGGTCAAACTGGTTTGAGCTGATATACCAGCAAAGTAGTTTAACTTTCTCCTGTAAAATACCCCTTTTTATGGTGCAGGAGAAATCCATGAAAGTACAGAAGATTACACTTCATCACATGAATCAGATAAACATATTTCACAAAGGGTATTGGGTATCTAAGAAGAAGGCCCAAGTAATACAGCAGAAAGTGATTTATTTGGGCTACGAAATTAGTGCGGGACAGAGAACTTTGGGACAAGCCCGCAAAGAAGCAATATGCCAAACCCCGAGACCTCAGACAGTAAAAGAATTACGAACTTTCCTGGGAATGACTGGGTGGTGCCAACTGTGGATATGTAACTATGGACTGCTTGTTAAACCATTGTATGCATTAACAACCACTGAACAGAAACACCTTGAATGGAACAAGGAGACCGCACGAGCCTTTGAGCTACTAAAGAAAGCTTTGATGTCGGCTCTGGCCCTAGGGCTCCCAGACATGAGTAAACCATTTTTTCTTTTTTCCTACGAGAAACAGGGAATCGCTCTGGGAGTATTAGCACAAGATCTGGGCCCCTATTGACAAGCGGTTGCATACTTTTCCAAACAGTTAGACGCAACTGCGAAAGGTTGGCCTGGATGCCTGCGAGCAGCTGCAGCTATAATATTGAATATACAAGAAGCCTGAAAATTTACTCTGGGCCAGAAAATGACTGTCTTAGTGTCTCACACTGTATCCGCAGTGTTGGAAGTGAAGGGTGGGCATTGGCTTTCCCCACAAAGATTCCTGAGATATCAAGCTATACTGGTAGAACAGGATGATGTGGAGATCGTAGTTACTAACATTGTCAACCCAGCCTCTTTCCTCAGTGGAAACACGGGAGAACCAGTGCATCATGACTGCTTGGAGACTATTGAAGCAACATATGCAAGCCGCCCCAGATCTGAAAGACAGCCCTATGGAAAGCAGAGAAAACTGGTTCACAGATGGAAGCAGCTATGTCCTAAGTGGTAAAAGACAAGCGGGATATGTCATTACCACTAGTCAAGAAATAATAGAGTCAAGACCTTTACCCATAAATACTTCTGCACAAAAGGCAGAAATAATTGCTCTGACCTGTGCCTTGGAGTTGGCCCGAGGCAAAGTTGTGAATATCTATACAGATTCAAGATATGCTTTTGGAGTTGTACATGCTCATGGAGCAATTTGGAAAGAAAGAGGGTTATTGAGCTCTCAAGGGAAAAATATTAAGCATGCAGAAGAAATTTTGAGACTGTTGGAAGCAATCCAACTGCCTGAGAAAATGGCGATTATGCATATTAAGGCACACCAGTAAGCTCAGAATTGGAAAGAGGAAATGAGCTGGCAGATAGAGAGGCAAAACAGGTAGCCAAAGCAGAGGTAAAAACAGAAGGAGCTTTAGTCCCCAATGGACGAATCTCTTTAGAAGGTAAGCCAAAATATACCAAGGAAGATCAAAAACTTATTACAGATCTGGAAGGATTATACAATGAAGAGGGGTGGGCTTATACCCCACAAGGAAAACTAGTTATTCCTTCTTGCCTAATATGGCATTTGGTAAGAGAGGAACATAGGAAGAGGCATTGGGGAATAGAGGCTCTATATAAACATTTAATTGGAGAAATTGTGGCCAGAAATTTATATACTACGGTGAGACAGGTTACTTAGCAATGTGATCTTTACCTCCAGATTAATCCCAAGGATATTCCCAGGCTAGAAATGGGCCAAATTGGGAAACGCAATGGGCCTGGGCAACAATGGCAGATTGATTTTACAGAACTTCCAAGAAAAGGGGGGTATCGATATTTATTGGTATTAACTGATACCTTTTCAGGTTGGCCAGAAGCATTTCCAACTAGAACTGCTAAGGCTTGAGAAGTAGTTAAAGCATTAATACAAGAGATAATACCACGTTTTGGGGTCCCAATGATAATGTCCTCTGATAGGGGACCACATTTTGTTTCAAAAATAGTACAACAAGTTAGCCACCATTTAGACATAGATTGGCAACTTCATACCCCATACCGTCCCCAGTCGAGTGGCTAAGTAGAAAAAATGAACCACCTAATCAAGCAACAGAATGTGAAACTAGGACAGGAAGCAAATCTAGCCTGGCCTCAGTCTCTTCCTTTAGCCCTCTTGTGTATACAAACTAGGCCAAGGGCGAAGGAGGGACTGAGCCCATCTGAAATCTTATATGGACAACCATATGGAATACAGAGAGGAATATCCATACAAGCTGGAAACGAAATCATGACCTCTTACATGGTTGCCCTAGGAAAACAACTCAATAATATTAGAAAACACGTAATTGGGACTAGGGGGAGAGGTTTGGATGGACCTGTACATAATATACAACCAGGAGACTACGTATATGTAAAATCTCTTGCAGAAAAGACTCTGGAGCCACAATGGAAAGGACCTTTCCAAGTGCTCCTTACCTCTTTTACAGCGATTAAAATTAAAGAACAAAACGCTTGGATTCATCATACCAGAGTCAAGAAAGCTCCTCGACTACCATGGAAGTCAACATTAACTGGACCTTTGAAATTACACCTCCAACGAAAAGACGAACCTTGATCGTTTGTATAATGGGACTATGGGCAAAAGTTGTGTGTACATGGGACCAAAATATGTATGTACAAATGACTAAATCAATAGTAGATAACATGAACTTGTCTAGCTGTTGGGTGTGCATAGCTCTTCCCAGAGGTCAGATGGAGATAGCCACTTTTGGAGTTATGTCTTCTAATTGGTCTATAATTAATGAAGTCACTAGGGTGACTTCACATGGACATGTGGAAGTCAGGAAACACTCCAAACTAGAGTGTCAAACTAAGGTGACAACCAGAGAAAGAGGACCTAAATCTAAACTTCAGGTCTTGGAGGGAGGAATATTTTTGAGGGATGTAAGAACAAGAGCTCCAAAGCATGTATTAGCGCCCCTCAATTTAGAAGCTTTAATTTGAGCACCATAAACTGTACTATCATTGATTTACAGAACAGGATATCAATTGGAACCTTAAGTAACCTGGTTAATGACGACCTACAGGTGACTCTGAATGGAATCTATCTTAATATAACTGCCCAAAGAAGGAGTAACGCGGCAAGCCCAGTACCTATATGTCCAACCTCTCAAGGGACTTGGTGGTTATGTGGAGATGGACGTGCATGAAAGGTATTACCTAGAGCTTGGCAAGGGACCTGTACTCTTGAGTATCTCACAACACAATATAGAATCGTTAATCAAACTGAGGTACCTTCAGGAGTCCTGAGGAGTCCCTGGGTACGAGTAAAACGGAATAACCCATTGATAGATAGACCTACTAGTTTTCACAGTTTCGCTCGATGGTTTCTCCCTTGGTTAGGAGTAAGCGAACTTGAAAAAGCTATCCTAAACATATCAGCAACAATGGAATTGTCTTTAAATGCAACAGGAGATGCCCTGTTGTCTCAGCAAAAAGAAATAGAGTTTGCGACGGTTTGCGGCACAGAATATTGGCCTTAGATAATTTATTTGCTAATCAGGGAGGAACATGTGCAGTGATTAATAGTAGTTGTTGTTCTTATATTGATCAGAGTAAAAGAATTGCCGCAGACATCAACCAAATTTGGAAACAGTCAAAAATATTACACCTAGTAACACTAGATGACACTTCACTGGGTTTCTCTGATCTTTGGAACAAGTTGACTTCTTGACTCCCAAACTTGACTTGGTTAAGACAATTATTTGTTCTGATAATTGCGATTATCTTTTTGGTTATAACTCTTTGTATTACAGTTCGATGTGGTCTCTGGTGTTTTCAGAACACAGGAGACTCTTATAGTGAATGGAAAAAAAACCAATTACGACGCAAATTGGAATCTAACAAGTACTTTGAAAATGTTAGATAAAGAAACACTGTATTAGAAATAGTATCAGAAATAAATCTAGTAAAAGAATTTACTAACTTTTTAGAAAAGGGGGGACTGAGAGAAGGGGTTAAGGGAGTCTTAGCAGTTAATTAGTAGATAAGGCTTGCAATCTTGTTAGCTATTGTGTGAAGTACTTAAAGCAGGAGAACTGTAGTTCCTCCCAAAGACAGGTCCTGAAAAACTGAAAGGAGCAAGAAGATTTGTGGCTCCTCACAAGGACGGTTCCTGATAAGAATTAAGAACTTACCTCAAGAAACTAACTAAAATTGACCCTGCAGTTTGGATAGAAGCCAAAAAACAACGGAGCGTGCGCAAAGGCAAAAGGTTACTAGCGGTGATGAAGAGGAACCACCGGCCTTCATCCCCACAACCCCCGACGACCACCACCAGGAGGCAACACGCAAGCGCAAATGGGAGGAGAACTCATTTTAATACGAAGCGGGGACAGATCATGCATATGTATAGGTATATTGCTAAACTTTATGTATATGCAACACTTTGCTGTATATATTCGAAGTAAGTGGCGCGTTGAGCGCGCACGGTTTTTGGTGGGACTACCCCCCCGTGCTGCCCAGCACTGAATAAACATACCTACTTTACAATCTTACAGATGGTGGAGTCTGTTTTCCGCACGTCAGCGGCAGCCCCAGGGGTGACCCAAGAGCTGGGGAGGGGGAGGAGATGGAGGCAGACCCCCCTGGGCACCATGCACCCTGACTCCCCCAGCCCTGCTTGCCCCCTGCAGCTGCCCCCGCCCCGGCACCTCACCTGAGGCCTGTCCCACAGCCCCAGGCTGCTTCACGGCCTGTCCAGCCAGCTGGGCCTGGGGCGCACTCCATCACCTGTTAAAAAAAAAAAAAAAACCCCATGGCAAGGCCTACAGACTGGCACAAGACCCGCAGGCAATAAATAAGATAGCTGAAGATTTACACCTGGTAGTGGCAAACCCATACACCTTATTGACTAATTTAAAAGAAACCCATGAATCGTTCACAGTATTGGATCTGAAAGAGGCATTCTTTTGCCTCATCTTGGCCCCTGAAAGCTGCAATTTATTTGCCTTTGAATAGGCAGATCATGAGGCAAAAAGAGCTGCGGAGCAAGGTGAGGTATTAAGTTTGATTCCTGAAAAAGCTTTGCTGCTACCAGACTTGGTTGATTATGATGAGAAGGATCTTAGATTAATTAAAGATTTGGAAGCAGAAGTTGAATCATCAGGTTGGGCAAAATTAAAAGGTAACAGAATAATAGTTCCCTCTAGAATATTATGGAAACTGGTAAAAGCAGAACACGACGAGACTCATTGGGGAACTGAAGCCTTGTATAATTCCCTTAGGAAGCAAATAGTAGCCAGGAATTTGTTTTAAACTGTAAAAACCATGGTTAATAAACATGAAATATGCTTAAAGAATCATCCAAAGGTAGAAAATCGTGTAAAACATGGAAGTATTGATAAAGGGAAAGTTCCATGTCAAAATTGGCAAATAAACTTTTCTGAAATCCCAAGAAAAGGGAGGGTTCGGTATTTGTTAGTATTAATAGATACCTTTTCGTGCTGGCCAGAAGCTTTCCCTTGCAGAACTAATAGTGCTAGGGAAGTGACACGAGTACTTTTAAATGAAATTATCCCTAGGTTCGGGGTACCAACTGTGATGTCCTCAGATAAGGGTACTCATTTTTGTGTGCAAATAGTGCAACAAGTTACTAAAATTTTAGGAACAAACTGGCAACTACAGACCTCATATCGGCCACAGGCAAGTGGACAAGTTGAGAAAAAGAATCATTTACTTAAACAACAGCTAGATAAAATCAGTCAAGAAGCAAATCTACATTTGTACCAAGCGCTCCCACTAGCTCTATTACAAATCAGGGTAAAACCAAGAACTAAAGAGAATTTAAGTCCATTTGGAATTTTGCTTGGGAGGCTGTACCAATCCCAATACCAAGGGGAAGATCTCGCCCAGTTAGGCGAAAAAAATGTACAGAAATACATAATAATATTAGGAGATTCTAGCCAAACATTATCTCTAATAGGATTTCCAGTTCCGGTTAACATCTCTCTATTTAATAACCCCCACTACGGAGTAGGTCATGATAAGAATATCTTTAGATGACACCTCTTGGGGATTTGAAGAAGTTTGGAACAAATTAACAAATTAACCAAATTACTTATTTGTTTTATGTACTTGTTGTATGATTCAATGTTCAAGAGTGTGGATGATTATGTTATGTGGAAAAAGAATAAGATCAAACATGAAGTAGCAAGAGGGAGGTATTTTAATCAGTGGACAAATTATAATGGTATGTTATGAGGGATTGCGAAAGAATTCGCAAGGATAATAGAAAAGGGGGGAATGAAACAAGGATCTAAAACAATTACAAGGTTTTAGCATGTGTCACTAATCAACTCCAAGTTTTGGAAATTTCTTAATACATGGAAGGTTATTGATTACATGGTTAGTTTGACATTAGTATAGAATTCTTTAGCCTAATAACTGTGTGATTATGTTAAACGGCCTACTCTCATAGTCCTTAGGCTCTATTTGCCTCAATGCTAACATTTCAGCTATGTGTAAACAGTTAATCACGAGGAAAGCAGGCCTCATGAAAATTAAAACCAAGAAGAGTTAAGAGCAAGGACTGAGAGATTAAAGAGAACAGAGAAGATATCTTAACCTTGAGCGTAGAGACAGATTGGCAGGAGTGCTCTAACAAGGATGATAAGAAGGAACCACTTGCCTAGGGTTAGGCTTAGGGAAAAGGGTCCCTCTTCATGTCCCTATCTTCTGTCTTTCCCTCTCTGTCCCATTTCCTGTCCCATCCTTTCTAACTGTAACTCCCTATAATATGGAGGAACAGATGAACTCAGTGAAAGCTTGTACCCTTTTCTTCAACAGCAGAATATGAACCTAAGCAAGAGAAGCAGCAGCCTCTGACGGAGGACACTAGGGTCAAGAGGGAGATGGTGTCCTGTTACCTGCACACATCCAATGCTGTGAGTACTTCTGACGCTCGCTGCTGCCTCTGTGCTGGGGTCATGCTTCGGGCTCTGCAGTGGCTCCAGCACAAACACTCCATCCTGGCTTCTAAACACCAATTTCAGTAGTTTCTAGAGCTAAAACGTCACCTAAAATGGAGTCCCTCTTGATGTGCGGAAACAAACTTCACAACTCAAAAGAGTTATAAAGCATGTATGTTTATTACAGCGCTGGACGCATGGGGGATATCTCCTCCTAACATGCGTGCGCTGAAACAAAAGTTCATCCTTTATATAACTGAAAGACGTGAATATGCACACATTTTCCAAGAAATCACCGCCTCCTTGCTTATCTATTACGTTTACAAAATGCTGGCGTTCCAAAACTCCACTACACATGCGCGGAGGTCTGGGGTGGTCGTCGGTGGTCTTTTGGGGAGTTAGTCCCCTACTCCTTTTTCCCTTTTATGGTCACGGGTCTCTTGAGCCTTGGATGTTTGCCCTTTCTGTTGTTCAGCCAAGCGGTTTCTTCTTATCATCCTTGTTAGAGCACTCCTGCCAGTCTGTCTCTCCACTCAAGGTCATAATTCCAGGTAAACATTTATTTACTGACAGCTTAGAAAATATGCCACTGAGCTAACCAAACAGTCTCCTCTCATCCTATCAGTCCAAGGTCATATATATTTGCAGTAACTGCGTTGTTCAAGCCTTGTGTTTGGATTTGGTAGCGTGTGTGTTCTCACAGGTCCCTCACCCAACTGCTGGTATATGAGGATGGAGCCACCACTGCATGGCCTCAAATATTTTGTGGCCCTTTCCTGTCCCTTTTCTTACAGATGGAAAGACCAGAGAGCTGTGCAGAGCTCCAGAGATGACAATACTGCAGATCCAAATTGCAGACAGTTGAGTTTCATCCCCAATTCCTGTCCTAAAAATCTTCTGACATTCCACCTGCCCATTCACAAAGGGAGGCATGAAAATGACAGCAAGCATGAGAAAGCTTGGTCTATTGAGAGCTTCACAGCTCTGGTGGGCAGAAGCAAACACCTTCTGCATAACACGGGGCCATCAAATGTAACCTGGGATTCAGGCTCTGCCTGTGCACAGAGCAGTGGAGAGACTTTTATAACCACGTGGTTATACAGTAGTATCCTGGAAGAGCAGTGAGTTTTCAGTGTGGATATGTACATGACACCAAGGTGGTGAGGGTCTCTCTATGTGTTTGGAGTGAGAGAGCATCAGGCCCCTCACTACGAGAAAGAAACTGAATTGCTGGAGTGTGTCCAGGGAAGGGCAATGAAGCTGGTGAAGGGTCCAGAGCACAAGTCTTATGAAGAGCAGCTGAGGCAACTCAGGTTCTTTAGCCTGGACAAGAGGAGGCTCAGGGGAGACCTTGTCGCTCTTCACTACTACCAGAAAGGGGGTTGTGGTGAGGTGGGTGTTGGTCTTTTCTCCCAAGTAACAAGCGACAGAATGAGAGGAAATGGCCTCAAGTTGCGCCAGGGGAGGTATAGACTGGATATTAGGAAAAAATTCTTCACTGAGAGAGTGGTGAAACATTGGAACGGGCTGCCCAGGGAAGTAGTGGAGTCGCTATCACTGGAAATATTGAAAAAACACGTGGACGTGGCACTTTGCGACATGGTTTAGTGGGCATGGTGGTGTTGGGTGGATGGTTGGACTTGACGATCTTAAAGGTCTTTTCCAACCTTAATGATCCTGTGATTCTGTGATTTTCAGGCTCCAAAGGCTCAGTTTTAGGATTCAGCTAGTCATTTTTAGGGTCCAAGCCACATCCTGCGTTTCCAAACCCTCGTTTTTATGGTCCAACCTCTCTTTTAGTATTCAGTGATTCATTTATAGTGCCCAAAGCTTCATTTTTAGGGTCCAAACTTGTCTGGTATTACCCATAGCCTTTTTTTAGGGCCCACAGTTTCATTTTTTGATTGAAACCCCCATTTTAAGCTGCAGAAAGCCTCTTTCTAGAGAGCAGCTTCATTTTAATGGTCCAAAGGCTCCATTTTAGTTTGCAAGGTCTCATTTTTAAAGTCCAAAAATGCATTTTTAGTGTCCAAAGCCTACTTTATAGGTACCAAGCTCCGCTTTGAAGTTTCAAAGACTCATTTTAAGGGCCCAGAGCAGCATTTTTAAGGCCTGACGTCTGATTTTGACGTTCCAAAGCCTGAGTTTTAGAGTCCAAAGCCATATGGCCTTTGGCTCATTTTCAGGCCCAAACCCTTATTTTTAGCTTCCAAAGCCTCACGTTCAGCTACCAAAGCCTCATTTTCAGGAACTAAAGTCTAAGTTTTAGGATCCCGTCTGCAATTTGGAGAGCCCAAAGCGTCATTCTGAGGCTCCAAATACTCATTTGGAGGGCCCAAAGCCTCATTTTAAGGGCCCAACTCCTCATTTAGGGTACATAGCCTCATTTCTTTAATGTCCAAAGCCTCATTTTGAGCCTCCAAAGACCCACTTGTAGGGTGAAAAGCCTTAGTTTTTGCTACCAAAGCATCATTTGAGGGCACAAATCCTAATTTAATCAATTAATTTAATTAATCCTAAAACCCCCTAATTGAGGGTTAAAAGCCTCAATTTCATTTCCACAGCCCTATCTTTAGGGCCCAAAGCCCCATTTTTAACTTCCAAACTCCTGTTTTAAGGGTCCAGACTCTCATTTATAGGGTCCAAATCCCTCTTTTACAGGTCTAAGCCTCCACTGGAATGCTCAAAGACCAGTATCAGTACGGGCTGGGGGATGAAGGGATTGAGAGCAGCCATGCTGAGATGGACTTGGGGGTACTGCTGGATGAAAACCCGGACATGAGCTGGCGATGTGCGCTCACAGGCCAGAAGGCCAACTGTATCCTGGGCTGCATCAAAAGCAGCGCGGCCAGCAGGTCGAGGGAAGTGATTCTGCCCCTCTAACTCCGCTCTGGTGAGACCCTACCTGGAGTACTGTGGCCGGCTCTGGAGCCCCTCAGCACAGGAAAGACATGGACATGCTGGAGTGGGTCCAGAGGAGGGCCACAAAAATGATCAGAGGGATGGAAGAAATTTTTTACCGTGCACGTGGTGAAACACAGGAAGAAGTTTCCCAGAGAGGTTGTAGATGCCCCATCCATGGAAATAGTCAAGGGCAGGTTGGACGGGGCTCTGAAGAACCTGGTCCAGTTGAAGAAGTCCCTGGTCATTGCAGGGTGATTGGACTAGATGACCTTTAAAGGTCCCTTCCAATCCCAACAATTTTATGATTCTATGATTCTATGACGTGCGGAAACAAACTTCACAACTCAAAATGAGTTATAAAGCAGGTATGTTTATTACAGGGCCGGATGCATGGGGGATAGCTCTTCCTAACATGCGTGCACTGAAACAAAAGTTCATCCTTTATATACCTTAAAGACATGAATAGTCACACATTTTCCAAGAAATCACCGCCTCCTTGCTTATCTATTACGTTTACAAAATGCTGGCGTTCCAAAACTCCACTATGCATGCGCGGGGGTCTCAGGTGGTTGTCGGTGGTCTTTTCGGGAGTCAGCCCCCTACTCCTTTTTCCCTTTTATGGTCACGGGTCTCTTGAGGATAATTTCTTCTCCTTGGATGTTTGTCCTTTCTGTTGTCCAGCCAAGCGGTTCCTTCTTATCATCCTTGTTAGAGCACTCCTGCCAATCTGTCTCTACGCTCAAGGTTAAGATATCTTCTCTGTTCTCTTTAATCTCTCGGTCCTTGCTCTTAACTCTTCTTGGTTTTAATTTTCAAGAGGCCTGCTTTCCTCGTGATTAACTGTTTACACATAGCTGAAATGTTAGCATTGAGGAAATACAGCCTAAGGACTACGAGAGTAGCCCGTTAAACAAAATCACACAGTTATTAGGCTAAAGAATTCTATACTAATGTCATACTAACCATGTAATCAATAACCTTCCATATATTAAGAAACTTGCAAAACTTAGAGTTGATTAGTGACACATGCTAAAACCTTGTAATCGTTTTAGATCCTGGTTTCATCTACAGTAAGGACCAAAGCTTCATTTCTGAGGTCCATATGGGAACCAAAAAGTTCCCCTCATTTTCAGGGTCCAAAGCCACATTTTGAGCACCCAAATCCTCATTTTTAGGCTCCAAGCCTGTCTTTTATTAGACACCTTATAGCTTGGGGCGTGGGGGGTGATTTCAGTTCCTCCGGGGGCTGGAGGGCACTGGGCCAGTCCTGCAAGAGTCATCTGGCTGAGCTGGAAAGCCATGGGGGCTGGGGTGGGGGTGGGCGAGCCAGGCTGCTGTTGGGGCTGGCAGGGGCTGCTCCCCCCGGGGCTCCGTGGCAGGTGGGACAGTTTTCCAGGCACAAGCGGTGGCTGCTGATATCAGGTCCGGCTCGCAGGGGTGCTGGGTGTGAGGTGCAGCTGCTGGTGTCAGGCTGGGCTCCTGAAGCTGCAGAGAGGCGCCTGCGGAGAGAGGAGGCTGCTGAGGCCCCGCCACAGCTGCGGTGCTGGGTGGGTGCAGGGCAGCACTGGGTGCACCATGGGGTGCGGGCACTTGGCTGCACATGGGACCTGTAGGAACGGAGAGCTTTGTGCAGAAAACAGGGCACCCCACACTCCTCGGCTGGGGCTCTGCCCACCTGCCCATGGCTCGCCTCCTCTTAGCCCTGACCATCCCGACCTGCCTGCTCTGCATGTGCCGCAAAGGAGACCTGACCCCCACAGACGAGGGGGACCAAAGCCAGGCGCGGCACTGCAGGGCCAGGAGAGCCTCTGGTTCTCCTTTCTCTGTGTGCCTGGCAGAGACCAGCACTCGGCTCCCCTGCCCATCCCTGACCAGACAAGGTGACAGCCTGGGCTCTCTCTTCGGTGAGGTGCTCTCAATACGTACCCCTGCACTGACAGAATTCCTGGCTGTGCTGAGAATGCACACGCTGGCAGTGTTCAGGTGCAGATGGGACAGACTGACTCTCTTTCTCCAAAGCAAGGCAGATAGCCAGGAAGGTTCCTCACCACGGTCTCAGGTGCTGGGGCACCTTGGCCGAGGTGAACATCTGGGATTTACGGCATCACCTAACAGGGTGATTTGTGATGGAAGGCTCGCTAGAAGGCTCACTGGTAGGGAGATGTCGTTCTTGCAGTTCTCAGTTCCTATGGCCGTGTCATCCCTTGTTGTTTTTGCTTTCTGACTTTGCTCTGCCTACATCTGTCGCTGGGTCTGCTCTTGTTGGGGCAGGGTCACTTTTAACTGACACTTGCCACAGTAAGGAGGGTTTCAGAAAACAGTGCCCATGAATTGAGAGGCCAGTTAAAACATCTTACAGCAGAAATCTCAGTCGAGTCTCATCGGTAGCTAACTCGGCACTCCAGAGTACCCTGCCTCAAAATGCTGCATGGCTAGTAGCAGCGATCCAATACAGAAGTTGTGCAAAAACACCTCCCAACAACTCACTGTTTTCTCTTCCTCCACAGATGGATAGCACAACAAAATACCATCCCAAGCAGCATGGAGCCCAAGACCGCCATGGCGCCTTCTGTGCAGTACTTCTGGAAATCTTTAGGATCTGCAGCATTTGAGCTTCTCTTGCCATCCATGCCTGGAGGAACAGTTCTGCACGTTAGTGTCCCCTGTGCACTACTGGTAATCTCACAGGAGGTCTGACATTGCCAGGAAATTCTCTTTCTCACTTTGTTTGCCCCTCTGAACCAGAGACCATCCTGGCACTGCCACATTTCCTTGGTTTCAGCAGAAACAAAGGGAACTCCCAAAGCTGTTGCAAATCAATGCACTCTGGAGCCTCTCTTTGTCCTCTCAGCTCTGCTTACACCCTGGGATGACCGTAATCCAGTTTACCCAGTGTCATGGGTTTGATCTCTCCTCTTGGCCACCCTTCACATTTGCACATGATTTCTTTTGTACTTGCCCACCTTCACTCTCCAAGGCTCTCTCTGACCCTTTGGGACAAGTTGTCCCACTGAACAGAACTCACGAGGCCTGATGGAGAGCATGTGGGGGAGCACAGCTGTTTGACCAGTCGCCCCTTGGAGTGACATGGACAGAACCACCCCTGCATCAGGGAGCGCCACCCCCAGCTCTCCCTCCCCAGTCCAGCACCCAAACCCCGAGGGGACGGAGTCAGGCCGTCTCAGGATAGACCTGAACCTCACTCTCCCCCTTTGCCTCTTCTCTAGTACAGGCAGTGCTCGCATGCCCCCAGATTTCAGGACTTGTCTCCCACTTATGGCCCCCTGCAAGACTGCTCATTACCTGGATTCTCGTGAAAGAATTCATATATCCTGGCACGGTGGGCTTCCCCGGGGTTGGACAGCACTGCCAAGAATCAAAAAAGGGAAAGCTTTAGCATGGCTCAGGCACAGAGGATAGAGAAGGACAGTGCACGTTCCCTCTAAGCTCATGGCTGATTCATCAGTGACTCTCCTTGGACCTCAGTTCGCAGGAGAGATCACCCGCTGTTGTGCCTACAGAGTCCCTGGGCCTCTAGGGACTCACGGCAAGCTCTGGGACGCAGGTACCGAGGGAGGTACATTCGATTAAGAGTCACATTTCCCATCATCTACTGAGCATGGTTCAGATGGCCTTGTTCCCAAAATGGCAGAGTTCTGAAATTCCTGTGAACCGGGTGCAGTGGGAGGTGAGCATCTCTCTGCATCCCGAGAGAGTTGCCAGCATCTCTCTGGCATGCTGATGGCAACAACCTCCACATGCCAGAGATGACAGTCCTCCTCAGAGAGCCGTTCCTAGCTTCTTTTAGAACACTTGCTCTGTACTAACAGTTTGCCTGCTGACACGGTGTGCAGTAGCGGGCACCAGGGGAAGAGCCTGCAGGCACACTGATTTGGATTTATGGCACGGGATGACCGAGGGACAGCAATTACCTGTTGATTGAATTGCCCCTGTGTTTTCATCAGAGACTGGCACTGCGTGACTGCCTCCTTGCTGAAGCGCCTCCTTCTCCACAGTCTGACGGTCCATCTCTTTACAAAAGAAATGGGGTCACTTGCATTAGAAGGAACACGGTATCTTCAGGGGGCAAAATCCGTTAATAATGCTTAGAAACGAAGCCTGGGCATTTGG
This sequence comes from Phaethon aethereus, assembly GCF_964289735.1. NCBI lineage: Eukaryota > Metazoa > Chordata > Aves > Phaethontiformes > Phaethontidae > Phaethon > Phaethon aethereus. The sequence goes on from NC_138594.1 coordinate 376,394, forward strand.
GGGGTGCACCTCATCACTAGTCCAAACAATGTGTCATTCACAGAGAAAAATTAAAGGGCTAGGCACTTTCCAGTGTACCAGCAGGTAGCAAAACTTGACCTGCCGAGAGACGAGGAGATGGCATGTGATCTTCTCGCTCGCTCTTAGTGCATGCCTTTTTGGCAAACTGCAACATGATGGTAAATGACTTCCTTCAGAGAGGACAGGAAGATGCTGGAGCCAGTTCAGCTGGGGAAAAGGGCCCTTTGGAGAAGCATGTCCCATCATGCCAAGTCCATCACACAGTAAGGGTAACGGACACGCACACAGAGTAGACTGAACCCCAAGCTCTTTGCAAGGCGTGAGTGACACCACTCCCTGCCGGCTGGATATCAACACCTGCCCAGAACCACCCTGGCCAGTAACGGTAAAACTGGGGCAACAGCTAGCTGTCCCTGGGACTCAGCTTGAACCACAGCTGGCAGCAGAGACTCTGGACCATCTCTGTGGCTCGTCATGGCCTGCAAGTTGTGAAATCGAGTGCCAGTGCAGCGAGGCTCTGATCGATTCCTTTCTGCTTGTGTTGGCTATGGCTTCTCCATACATGTGTCTAAAACCTCAGCTTCCCAAGTCTTAAGTGGTTAAGGGGGGATATATACCCACCATGTGCTGTTTTCTCCAGTTCTTTAAGGATTTCCTTCAGGACTTCTGGTGACCGCTGGGAAGATTCCCCTATTTTGGCTTCATACTTTGCTCTTTGAGGACCTTAACAGAACGTATTAAGTTAAGTTTCTCACTAGCAAGATACTGAAATGGAGTGCTTAGTCTGTCAAGTCAGTCGAGACTGACTACTCACCCCTGGGCTGCCAGGGGAGCTCCAGCGCAGGATCCAGCCGAGGACCTGGAGCCGGAGCCACATCTGCAACCGCACACCCATGAGAAGTTTTCACCACACATTGTGATATACACCGTCATAACTGAATAGCAGAATGTACGAGGGGATCACGTAATGACATGGCACGCACCAGGCACTCTATAGTCTCACGCCTGCAACAGATGCCTCGCTTACATTTGGGCTTTGAGCGGGCAGCTCTCAAAGGAGGTTAAAAGCCATGACATACCCGTGTGATCTCCCTGTGCAACAGCCCTGGAACCCAGCCAGGAAGCTGCAGATCCACCATCTCCAGCCATGCCTGTAAACAGAACAGAGCAGCTCCCGGGAAATATTTCAATATACTTGTGCAGATCTGAACAGCAGTGAATGCAGTTCAAATGTGGGATTGCTCCATGGCACTCGTCTCTCCCTTCCACTCAGGAGCACCGTGCAGTTACTGGGTGGCTGGGCCATGCTGATCCCAAGCAAACCATGCACGGAGCTGTTGGGAGAAAGGACTCCCTGGAGCTGACACCAGCTCTAAACTCAACCCCAACAAGCTTGCTGGCTTTGCAGCACGCACTGGAAGCAGCGCAGGGTTGGAGGGGCTGGGCAAGACAGCTGCACGAGGCAGAGCGCCCTAGGGCCCATCACTGAGCCCGACCCATTCCCCCTCTGCTCTTCTGCATGTCTGAGCACTGACCAAGAAAATACTAAGTTAAATTTCATATGAACAGACTATTAAAACCTAAATGCTCATTCATTCAGGTGACATACCTGTGGGATCACCCTGAGGATCCGGGACAAGATCTGTCCTAGGAGTCAGGTGGCCATCACCTACAGGCACAGCTGTAATCAAATACGTTTCCGTTAGAGGTTGTGATCTACTTTCTCAGTGACCTCAGCGACTGCAAGGGAGTCAAGTAATGACGTGTGACCGAGATGTGGGTGGAAGTTTCCAAAGCTGCAGAGGGGCTTCAGTGACCTGTTGGCTGGCACTTGGAAGCTCTCCAAATGTTATTTCCAGGCCATGTGCAACACCCCTCAAGGACCAGATGGACAAACATACGGCCCCTCTCGGATTTCTTGTTGGGACGACGCTACTGTGCATAGAAGAAGCCCACATGAAAGTGCTGGAGGAAAAAAAAGATCATTCACACGTCTCAGGGAGAAGACTCTGCTGGCCAGTGAGAGGCTGCACCAGCGCTGCCCTGTCTCTTCCCCCAGGCTGCGGGCTGGGGCTGTGTGTTGGGGACCCAGGTTTGCCCGAGCAGAGCACTGCGTGGCTGGAACAGGAGTGCTCCGGTTTTCCTGAGCGGACATCTCTCAAGGATGGATGTCCTGGAGGCTGAAAGCTGGGACCCGGCCAGGGAGCAGCAGAGCCGCAGCCCCAGGCACAGCTGTGACCAGCCTGCGGGAGAAGCGCTCCCACCGGCTATTGCCTAGGCCTGCCGTGCAGCTCTGGCCCCGATACGCAGGCCGCGGGAAGGCTGCCCCAGGGCAGGCTGGAGCAAGGCCTAGTCTAGGGACGGTTTCTCACCCCGCAGCACTGCTCCCGGCCCCACTGTTCACCTGGAAAAGGCCCCTGCAGTGGCTGCAGCTCCCTGTGCCTCTCCGCAGGGCGTCTACCTGCCACTTGCCCGTGGAGCTGGCCACTACTCCCGCGGCCCAGCCTGGCCCTGCTGCTCTCCCGGCCCTGCCCCACCATGACCCCAGCCCCACTGCCACCCCAGCATCTTGGTGCTGGCCCTTGCCTGCCTGCCTACCTAATCCCCTTTCTCGCCACGGAGCAGGCCGGGCATGCCGGGCTTGCAGGGCCACCAGGAGGAGGAGAATAAGCAGGCAGGTGGGGGCCATGGGCCCCCGCGCCTGCACCATGCCGCGGTCACTGGTGCTGCCGCTGGTGCTGCTGCTGTCGTCACCGCTGCTGGCACTGCTGAAGCAGTGCCCGCGCACGGCACAGCACATCACGCGTGGCACAGCGGGGCTCTGTGACCTCACAGCCCAGCCTCCCCACTGCAGCCACGCCCCCGGGGTGCTGCCCCTCCCCCAAGCACCGCCCCCTGGCACGCCCCAGCCCCGCATGTCACCTATGGAGGGCGGGGCGCCGCGAGGGGAGGGAGACTGACAGTGCCCCTTCCTGCCCCCCTCATGGGGCCCTGTGCAGCAGAGAGACACTCCGTCTTGTGAGGTGGTGTGTAACAGAAAGGCCCCCCCCCGCCCCGGCAGGGCCATGTGCAGCAGAGCGCCCCTCCCCCTCCCGTGGCTGCATGCAGCAGAGAGCCTCTCCCTCCCATGGGGCCGTGCGCAGCGGAGGCCCCTCCCCTCACAGGCCCTGTTCCAGCTGTCATGGCCAGCTCTCCTCAGCCCTGAGCTGGGCGACTCGCCTGGGAGCAGCCCTCTCTGACGCCGTTTCCATGTTTCCGGCACAGGCACGTGCCAAGGCCAGGTGACGCTGGCATGGGGATCGCTGGTCCCGCACCGCTGGACTTCTCTTGGGCTCCGTCCTGGCACGGGAGCGCCGCGGCGGTGAGCTGCACCCAGGGACTCCCACGCGGGGTGTGAGGAGTGACTGTGACACCCTCCGAGTCAGAGTGCAGCAAAACTGACCACGCCAGGCTCTTCCTGATGCAGTAAGTTGAAAACTCTGCTCTTGGGCTCGGAAGGGATTCTGGCCGAAACACGCCCACAGCCAAGAGCCTTCGCTGCATCTCTTTCCAAGTCTTGGGTCTGTTTTGTCGAATCAGTCACAAGACAGAAAACAAAACTTTAAATCAAAAATCAGCGCAGCTTTACTGAGATTGTCAGCCTTTTGCCAGCGTGCATTGAGGCAGTTTCCTCTCGCGCAGAGCAAAATACCTGTGGAAGCTGCATCCCTGCCACAAACAGCCATTGCCAATGAATGACTGAGTTTGCAAAGTACTGCATTTGCTCCTTCTACATCAGTGTGGAGGGTGCACAAGTGGAAAAGGGTGGACCTATTTTGGGAGGCAGCACTGCCTATGGGAGTGCACAGGCGCTCAGGGCAGACAGGGTGATACGGGGTGCTCGGCCCAGGAGGAGGAGTGCTGGGAGGAGCTGCCCGAAAAGGCCAGCAAGGCAGCCTGTGATGGTAGGGAAAGCCTTTCCTGCCTGGCTCCTGTACCCTTCAGGTGCTGCTGCGGAGCAGGGTTGTGCTAAGAATGGCTTTGTGGTCTGTCCTTTGTGTCATCTGACGTGCTCTGAGAAGATCCTCGGGAGTCAGACTCCACATTTGCCTTAGTAGGACCTGCTATATCCAGCCAGAATGAATGTAGAGATTTTCCAAAGGTGTTCCTCCCCTTTGTTGACAGTCCGCCAGGCTTTCTCTTTACATCGCCATACTGTTAACCTTGACCTTGGTTTTAATTCTTCCTGAGTTATTGATCACCCCAGTCCTTTGAAAATATCAGTCTCCAAGGAAGTAATGAAATCAGTATTCAGAATCAGTATATCAGACGAAGCACTGGGAAGGGATGAGGAAGTAAAGGCTAAAACCTTCCATCTGCTTTTTCGTAACATGAAATAAAGAAAAGGGCACAACTGTAATGACCTTGCCAGTTTCCTTTAGTTCTGCTACGTGGTTAGCCACTGACATTGTCAGAGATAATGACATGTTAGAAAAGCCAGAGGTGGTCCTGGATAAAAATGAATGTGCTAGGCCGTGAAATTCACCAAAGCATTACTAACCTGCAATTGCCTTATAAGTGTTTTTTATTAATTACTTGCAAAGGGTATATCAAAATTTAGTGATGCTCTTTGAAGTGTGGACGCTCGTTCAGCCATCAGTGGTCTCCAGAGCAAGGTTTGCAAAGATGCTTTTTCTCTCTCCAGTCATTGGCTCGCACAAGCCGTGTTGCCCGTGTGACAACTAAAACAGCTGATGCAAAGTGTGCATACCGGTAGGCTTCTTGCTAATTGTCCAAGTCACTGCTCTTGCATGTAATAATGAGCAGACGCATTTTGTTCTCTTTCCAGTGCTCTTATTAAGAGCGGGAAAGGAAGGACTTCTGCCTTCTTTCTATGGATGTAGCTTCTATGGCAGCTACAAAAAAAGGCCCAGAATGTGAGAAAACATAGTTTGCTTGACATTTATCCCTGCCTGTAAAGGTAAGCTTTACCTAAAGGAATATATTTCAAAAGAGGAGAAGAACAGCTTAGAAGAAATTCTACTTGGACAGCCGGCGTCGGAGAAACATTCCCTTTTTCTCACTTTCAGGGTAAAAATATGTCTGTACACGGTCAAGCATGCCTTGCAAATACTGTAAGTCGCTGAACACAGGAACTGGCAGTTTAGTTGAGTTTTGTATGTTGGGTGTCTAATCATATCCAGAAGACATTTTGAATATTCTCCTGGAAACTTTAAATATAAGTGAAAACCTTTCCAGTAACTTCTCAACTCTTTTTAGAAGGTGGCAAAAAAGAGAAGAAGGTGTGGCTACAGTCTTTCTTGCGTTCAGTGTGTGGGGTATGAGGGAGGACAAAAGCAGCATGCCCTGTGAAATGGTGCATCTGCGTAACTTGCTGGAAGGGCTACGTGGGTTGCAAATCGTTTCTGCTCAGAATCCTGTTAAAGGCCAAAAGGAAAGAGATGTTCCAGGTAAAGTGCAGAATTTCTTTCAGTATGTCTGAAATGTGAAGTCTAATGGAAGGATTACTATTAGCCCATGCCTAGTTAGTAAAGAAAGATAAAATACATTAGCGTTGCTGACATAGGAAGAGTCTCAGTCATACAGTTTCGAAACCCATCTCCTGTTATGTTCACTGCCCCCCTGCCCCCCTGCTTCTAAGGTCAATGAAGACAGTTTTCCTCCAGCAGAAAGGGAGCGGGGGGGAGGCTGCAGCTCGTTGTCAGTGTTGCAGGTTCTACCCAGTGAAGAGTCGGACAACAACAGGGTTTCTTTTCTAGACTTTTTCCCCTCCTGACCAACCTAGATGTCTGACACGATTCTGCTTTTATTTTCTGATGGGAGCTGCTTACAGCGATGGGAAAATTAAAGCCCCGAAAGCCCTGTGCTGGGACTGAGGGACTGAGATCACGGTAGGTTGGTGTGCATGTTCTCTCTTGTCCCTCTTCACTTCTGTTCTCTTTATGCCTGCACCACCTATTGGTATGTGCTACGTCGAAGGCCTTACAGAATATTTTCCACACAATGTTGTTCCCTGGTGGTTTTTTGTTTTCATCCCCAAGGACAGCAGGGTAAATTTCACAGGACCCTCTCTTTTTCGTCTGAGGATATAGCACAGCGACATAGTATGAGAAATATTCCATAATCCATCCGGACTGCTGAAAGCCTCAGGGGAGGGGGAGGGTTATAAGACATAAGAGGCTCAGAAGATGGGGGAGTGGTCTGTGTCGTACGAGCCACAGTGGGAAGATGAGGGCTGGCACGGGAAATGGCAGACCTGCTGTTTGTCTCTCAGTCGTATCTCCCACATACATCTACCAGGCTTTGAATGTGCCTGGGGATTAGGACTGACGTTTGGATTATGACGAATAAGGAGCTCAGCATGGGAAGGAGTGAGGCGTGTTGCGCAAGCCAGAGTGGAAAGCTGAGGAGCGGCATGGGCAGATCTTCTGTTGGCCTTTCAGCAAAATGATTTCACCACAGATTTCAGCACATGATCAGGAGGACGTCAAGGGTTAGGGTAATGAAAAGCAGGGAACTCAAAACGGGAAGGAGCGCGCGCGTTGCGCTGTCTGGGGTGGAAAATGGAAGCCTGGCCCAGGGGTCTGCAGGGGGGTGTGTGTGTCTTGCAGTGGGAATATACGCCCACCAAGCTTAGCATGTGAGTCAACCGTAGAGCAATGTCTATGGAAATGTGGCTTGGAAAAGAGGCGGAACTTGAAACTTCTGCCTTTCTCACTATAGCAGAAAAAATAGTTTGCATATTATTTTAATAAATAAAAACCCAAACAATTTAAATTGCTGTTTCGATGATGGTAACAACGTTGATTGCAGCAACTGTTTTTAGTCTCTGGTAGTGTACAGTATCAGATGACAGTCCAGTTTCATATAGAAAATCCAGAAACAGTGTAGTCAGTCCATTGCTATTGCCTGTAAGAATTCCACCAAGCAAATGGTGATTAGACTGGAAAGAGTGAACTTGCCATGAGCTTGGGCTGAACAGAATCCAAGGGAAAACTCTGCAAGAGCAGGGAGAGTCAGCTGAATATGGAAACGCTGAATGGTTGTTTCACCTTCTCCGAAAGGAATCACTTTAGGTACCTGCTGTCATGTTCCCTTAGCAGGTCCCTTTACTGCATCCTTTTTCATGTGCAGAGGCTTTGCAAGCAGGAGCCACGCCACTTAACAAAACCCCCTGCTTTACACTTTCAGTAAAAACAAAAGATGGCACAGAGTAGCAAGACATTGTGCAAGGTGCTAACATGCACCCCAAAGGAGATAAATTCAGGGACTTTGCTGGCTGGGCAGCCTTCAGCCAGGAGGGCAAGGGTGGGGGTCCGCTGCTGCATGGACTGGGCTGATCTGAAGTCTTGCTGAGCTCCTGTCTTCCAACTCCTTGTTGTTTTCCATTAGCATTTTTCATCTTTTCATGTTGATTTTCCTCTCTGGATACCCTAACTGTCCCGCTTACAACAGCCCAGCCTCTCTCTGCATTTCAGCTTTCTCACCTTGCAAGGTTTTTCCTCACCACTTGGCAATTTCCCTGGATGTCTGAGCCAAGGATGCGCAGCTGTCCTGTGTCAGAGCTCGGCCTTGGATCACAGGCAGCTGCAGCCTCTGGGCAGGGGTGGTGAGAAGGACAAGCCAGCTGATTTTCAGATACTTCTCTGTAGTAGTTGAGAGTTGATTCTGTTCTACTGAAGAGGTTTTGCTGTTGTTCTTGTTGAAGCTACACAGTGGCACTGAACTAACCAGGTCTCATCTAAGTTGGATGAGGTTTTTTGAGAAAGAAGTTAAGTGGATCCTTGGATTTCAAAAGGTTACAGGTTAGTTATAAATGGAAAACTTAACTTTTTTTCAGCTATTTAATCTACAAAATCTCAGTTCCGCTCAAATTGTATTACTGGAAATGCTTTGCCCATGTTGCTAGCTGCTTTTCAGCATTCAGGGAAAGTAGCCTTTCCTTTCACATACGGCCATCTTATTTTTCCCTGTTTTTCAGGTATGCCTTCCATACCACAGCTTTTCAGTTAAAAAGGTTTGTAAAGTGTTTATAACTTCACTCTCTCTATATATGAAAGTGACAGAAAAGATGTTGTACTGCGTCTTTTGCGATGAGAATCGGGTACAGAGCCTCCTCCTGTACTGAAACATTGATGCGGCTGAGATGGAACACGTTAGTTAAAAGTAAACAAACGTATTTGTCCGTAATTTGCAGTTTTCTGTGTAGCCAATGTTTTGTTCTCTCATCTCTGTTTGATGAGCTGTTTAAGCCTCTTTAGAGTCTCGTACTACTACGACTCTATGACAGAGGCTGCAGGAGAGCACCTCTGCTCTGTGGCATTCTTGATATTAATTTACTGATGTGCTTATGTTCCTCACGTTCAAGGACAGAGCATCGTCCTGAATGGGTCAGCTGTTGTGTAGCAAATCTTGTAGTACTGTGCCATTTCTAGCCGTTGCTTTTCTGAACACAGATAAGTAAGTAATGGGACAAAAGATTATCATGACCTTATTTTTCTTAGGAAAGTTATGCTAGAAACGTTACTAGCGTATGTCTGAAACTCCAGCCAGAACTGTGAATTGTGGAGTAACAGGGTACAGACTCTGGCGGGGTTTCAGGCCAAAGACCTTTATTGCTACAAGTGTCCGCTTTTTATGCAGTTACAGCTCTTTCACGCGCCACAAAATACGTCCTGGTTGGTTACCACACACAGTCCATGCACTTCTCCACAGTCAGGATTCGCTGCCTGCAGGTGTCCACGCGCTCCTTTACTTCCTCTTAGTTGTTTACCACAGCTCCTCCTCAAGGCTGAGCCCTGCAGGTGTCCAGCTGTTTACCAGCTTCTCAATGCCACAGCTCCTTCTCCTCAAGGCCGAGCTGTGCAGATATCCAGCTGTCTACCAGCTTCTCAGTGCCACAGCTCCTTCTCCTTAAGGCCGAGCCATGCAGATCAACACCACAGCTCCTTCTCCTTAAGGTCGAGCCCTTGCAGGGTGATCCCAACATCTCCCCCTTTTTGTTTATCTATAAACAAAACCTGATGGATCATTCGTAACTCGAGGATTGTGAGGAAGATGGACCATCTGTACATTCTTGTATTGTCCTGTGCCGCGAACTCAGCCCAGCAGTTGGTAGGTGCCAGCTTTACGTGGGCGTCCCCACGGAGGCAACGGTGGCCTTGCCGTACACCGGCCCACTGCCCTTCGGGAAATCCAGGTATTTACACATTTGCAGAGGAACGAGTTTCGACACACGTGGCCAGTGAGTGTCGGAACTCACCTCAGTTGTCACCTTTTAACACAGGGAGCCTATGGCATATGCACCCGCTGGCCAGACGTGCTGCACGTGCCACAGCCATCCCGTCTATTAGTTCATAGGCTTTGTTCACACGGCATCTTACCATAATCCGGCAGTCACAGATCAACTGTGCTTAAGCCAATAGCAGAATGTTACAAGGCAAACAATTCTAGCTGTACTACTCCTAGCGATGGAAACTACTTCTAGCGATGGAAAAAGTGCTTGTATAAAGCTATGAAAACCAATATTATATCTTACCAAAGGATTTGTAGTTATAGAGCGCTTTGCCCTAAAAGCTTTCCATGTTCCTCTCATGATACTGCTAATTTCAGTGTGATTTACCCATACATTTTCTTTTGGCTGAGGTGGCATCCAGATTGCGATGACACCTGATAGTGTCAAGATGTGTCCGACGACGACGATGGTGACTGTTTCACCCATGGTTTTACCCAGTTTGCTGGTACCCAATGAGTTCCAGAATCTGTAATGACACAAGCATAACCTCGTCCCCAGGTTAGCAGTTGAAAAGGTCCTTCCCACATATTCTTTTCCAAATTTTTAACTTTTACTTTCACATTTTGTGTTAACTCAAACAGACTTCCTGTCATTCCTTTTACATGTTTCTCCTCCTGCTAGACACAAATAATTTAACACATATAGGGCTTTATTCAAACATTCTTGGGGTGGTGTGGTAGCCTCTCCCCCTTTTTGTTTTTGCAATAAACACTTCAAGGAATGATGCATTCATTCAACAATAGCTTGTCCAGTTGGGGGATGCGGTATTCTAGTAACATGCGTCACTCCCCATTGAGCAAAAAATCGTTGGGTTGACTGGGCTACATAACAAGGACCATTATCAGTTTTAATTTGTAGGGGTATACCATGTGCTGCGAATGCAGCTCGCAAATGCTTTTGTACATGCCTACTAGTTTCTCCTGTTTGTGCAGTGGCCCAAACTACTGCAGAATAGCAATCAATTGAAACATGAACATATTTAAATCTTCCAAAGTCAGCGACATGTGTCACATCCATCTGCCATAGTTGTAGCGAATGCAGTCCTCGGGGACTTAATGTAATCGGGATTCCTGGGCCTATTTGTTGACAATCAGCACAAGTCTGTATAATAGCTCTAGCGTCACCTGCACTTAGATTAAATTGTCTCGCTAAAACTTTGGCAGATTGATGGAAAAAGGCATGAGAGGCTTGTGCTTGACCTAAACGGTCTGGAGCAGGTCCAGCCCATACTGCGGCAGTCAGCCGATCAGCTCTTGCATTTCCTTCCACCAATTCCCCTGGAAGGTTGGTATGGCTGCGTATATGCATAACGTAATAAGGATGTCGTCTTTTCTGCAATAAAACCCAAAGCGTTCTAAATTGTTAATATAGCTGTTCCTGCTGTACTTGTCTGAGGATGGAACCTTCCAATCTTTGGAGCACTCCAACTACATATAAAGAATCAGTAATTATATTCACAGGTTCTTCAGACCATAATTTAAAGGCTTCAATTACTGCCTGTAGTTCTACCTTTTGAATTGATCCTGGCACGACAAGTACCCGTTCTTTCCATTCTCGTGCTCTCGCCATACTATTGCTGCCTTGCCTGTTTTCCCACCACCATCCGTAAATACTGTAGCACCTTCAACTGGATATTGACTACACTTTGATTTTTCTTCTACTTCATGGTTTTTAAAAAAGGTGAACATTTTGTGTGATGGATAATTAATCTGAATGTCACCTTCAAATCCTGCTAATGCAGTTTGGAAGGGAACAGAGTGCTGCAAAGCCCAAGTCAAATATTCTTGTTGTAATGGTATTAAAATCGTTTTCGGGTCCTTTGCCGATATATCAATAATTCTGTTGTGCCCTTTTATAATCAAATTTGCAAAACACTCTGCTTTCATGGTGATGGTTTTTCTCTGCTGCTGAGGCAAAAAGACCCACTCTAAAATTCTCAATGGGTCCGCTTTTGATTCTGGCTTTGTTATCTACTGTATTATAAGTGCATAGGGATGTCGCTCGTGATTGATTACTGCCAAAGTGATCCCTATCGAGGGGTCTATCCTAGAACTAAATGCTTGAGTTACCTTTTCAGAAATGTTTGCTACTGCTTCCCAGGCTTCCTTGATCAATTGTCAAGGAGAATTTAACCTGCTATCCCTTTGCAAGAGCTGAACCAAGGGCTCCATATCTTGGTTTGTGATCCCACAAATAGGTCAAATCCAATTAACGTCTCCTACCAATTTTTGTACATCATTTAATGTTTTAATCTGAATTCTTAATTCAACTTTTTGGGGAGTCACTGACGTTTCAGTGATCATCCACCCCAAGTACCTCCAAGGTGCTTCAGTTTGTATCTTTTCCGGTGCCACTTGCAGCCCACTTTGTCTTAAAAGCTCAATGAGCTCCCCGATCATTTCTTCCAGATTTAATTGATCACCGGCCAACAATATGTCATCCATATAATGATAGATGAGATATTGAGGCCACCTTTTTCTGATTGGCTGTAAAGCCCAATTTACATAAATTTGACACGTTATGGGTGAATTTTTCATGCCTTGTGGCAATACTGTCCAATGATATCTTTGCATGGGTTGTGCCTTGTTTGTCCTTGGGACTGAGAATGCAAAACGTTTGGCATCGTCTTCATGCAGAGGAATTGTAAAAAAGCGATCTTTGAGATCTATAATCAAAAGCTTCCAATACTTCAGTATCATACAGGGAGATGGTAGCCCTGGTTGCAAGGCTCCCATGTCCACTATACCTTATTGACTTCTTGCAAGTCATGTAATAGTCTCCATTTTCCACTTTTCTTTGGAATCACAAAAACAGGTGTGTTCCAAGGACTAGTGGTTGGCACAATATGGCCTTTTTCTAGCTGTTCTCTTGCCGAATCTTCCAGGTGGGCAACCTTTTCTGCAGTCAGCGGCCATTGATTTACCCACACTGGATCATTGGTTTTCCATTCCAGTTTGAGCACAGGTCACGTTTCAATGGCCGTTACCGAAAACCCTGCGGATCGCTAGAGAGTGATATATTAATTTGACTCAGTACATCCCGCCCAAGCAGACTTAATGGTAATACGGCTACATAGGGTTGTACTGAACACACCAGCCCATCTGGATTTTCACAGGTTAGAGTTGTTACGCTCTGTTGTGTTGCAGAAAACCCACCAACCCCTACAAGTCCGTGAGCTGGAGACTGAGCCAGCCAGCCTGGCAGCCACTCTCGCTGACTGATTATGGTCACATCAGCTCCTGTATCCACTAACATATTGATGGTCCATTGTTGCGGTTGCATGGTGGGGTCAGGATGCCTAAACTTCATTTTCAAAGTCGGTTTTCTTCTGATCCTAATGGTCCATTCGCGTTAGTCAGGACATCATAAACCAACATGTCCCATAAGGTAACTTCTACTGTTGTTTCCATGTCCATTCTGGTGCTCCCTCTGGTTTGGGCGCTGAGGCTTGCCAAGCAGCCTGGTGGTGCTTCCCCATTTGTGTCGTTGTGCAGGGTGCCTTCGTGCTTGGTCGCCCGTTTCCCAATTTCATAGCATCCCGAAGATACTTTGAACAACATTCTGAGGTTTGATGACAAAATTTTTGACATCGACCACATGGTGCTCCTGCTGGGCCTATTCCTTGCTGAAAGGGTCCTTGTTGGAAGGATTTATGACCTGTCTCAATCTGCCTAGGTCCTTTCCTTGTGGCCTTGCGCTGAGCTCTAAAATGGCCTGTTTTTCCACAATTAAAACATTTTTTCTTCCCTTTTCCATTTATAAATGGCTTAATTGCTGCTGCAAAGGCACTTGCGAGTGTTTCTGCCTGATGTGTGGCAGAGCCTACTCTGTTGCAGGCTTCTACCATTTGTACTAACGTTGCTTCTTTTGGCATAGCTAACAAAATTCTTTTACAATCTACATTGGCATTTTCTACCGCTAAATTCAACAACACTGCTAGTTTTGCATCTTCATTGGTATACACCTTGTTCAAAGCGTCTCTCAGACGATCAACAAAAGACATATATGGTTCATCTCTCCCTTGTCTAATTTGAGTATAAGATGGTTGCCTCTTTCCTTCCTCAGGGACTGTTCGCAATGCATTCAACGCTAGTCGCCCAACTAATTGCAAGGCTTCCAAAGGCAGCCGAGCTTGCAATCTAACATGCACAAATGGTCCCTGACCTGTCATTTGTTCCATGGTAATGTTCTGAAGCGGATCGCCGTCTTGATACTCCAGGTTTCTCAGAGCTTCTTGCATACAGAGTTTATACCATCTGTCTGCCCACAATAACCTTTGGGTTGGTGTCAACAACATATCTATCATATGCCGACAATCCCATGGTGTAAGAACCATTCCCATGAATATGTTATCTAATAAAGCTTGCGTGAAAGGTGATTGCAAGCCATAATTTTGCACTGCCTTCCGCACTTTCTTAATCAAGTCCCAATGAAATGGGTCCCAGCGATTTGGCCCGTGAGGCTGTACACTAACGGGAAATGCCATCGGTAACTCCGTTTCCTCATCTTTCATTGCTCCTAAAAAAACATCTTTCCACCGCTCCCTAGGGTCGCCTTTCATCCTAGGCTCTTGCCTCCCTATAGTCTCTACAACAGGCTCTTCTTCTTTGTCGCTGCTATCAGGCAACGGGGGCCGTAAAGGTGGCAGGGGCTCGGCTGAGGGCTTCAAAACTACGGCTTTCGATCAGTTAAGTCTGGGTGGTTTTGGGGGTGGTGAAGCCTGCCCCATCAATCTTTCACACGGGCACACAGGGGAACATTGAGTACATTGTTCTGGGTAGCTTTGTCCCGTCTTGCTCTCACATATATCATCGTAGATCTGTTTCTCTGACTTATCTAATGCGGGCAGTTCACCCAGTGCATCTGGCACCTCAGGACGTGCAGTCGGAGTTGCTGAAGGTCCTGGACCCTCTGACTTGGTTGAAAAGGGATTGGTTGAAGGTGATTTAACAGCCTCCTCCATATCAGCTGCAGCTTTTCTCTCTGTCTTTAAGGATTTTAATGTGGTTAATATCAACTTCCACGCCGTCACTAACTCTGCGGCGGTTTTCTCAATATGTTCCCATAACATTTTTCCTATCTCCTCCCACGTCTCTGCCTTAAAGGCCACAGATGTATCGGGGGGGTACCCTTTTTTCGGCTCCAAATTAGAAGCCTTCTAAGTGTATATTCATCATATTTCAGTCCTCTCTTAGAGAGCATATGCAGCAGGAGTCTGACTATCGCCCCTTCTTCATGCGATGTGTTCTGCCCCATGCCACCCCGGTTGCTCACCTCACCTCGCTGGGTGCTTTTCCGTTGCAACGTATTCCTTTTTCCTTGCGTCAGTCCCGCTGACTGCAATTCTTCCAATCGGGCTTCTCCCATGGCGTCCTCTGCGCTCGACCGGTGTTCAACAATGAGATCCCAGAAATCTTATCACGTCGGGGTCACCAGTTGTGGGAGAAGGATGGACTTCACAACTCTATGAGAGTTATATTCCGAAGCCGTTTATTGTCTTGTCTGACTCCAATATATATATCGTAATTTTTGCTTAGCCACTGCACACACACACTCATGATTGGTTACAGCTTGTTACACACATTATTACAATTGGCTATATACAAAATATCACGTGCTGTCCACGTGCCTCTCACACAGTCAGGATTCGCTGCCTGCAGGTGTTCCTGTGCTCCTTTGCTGCTTCTTAGTTTTTTACCACAGCTCCTTCTCCTCAAGGCCGAGCCGTGCAGATATCCAGCTGTTTACCAGCTTCTCAATGCCACAGCTCCTTCTCCTTAAGGTCGAGCCGTGCAGGGTGATCCCAACACAGCGCCCCTGGCCAACTACTCCCAGCTTATATATTAAGCATGATGTCATGTCGTCTGGAATATCCCTTTGGCCAGTTTGGGCTGGCTGTCGTGGCTGTGTCCCCTCCCAGCTTCTCGCTGGCGGGGCATGAGTAGCTGAAAAGTCCTTGCCTAGTGTAAGCACTGCTTAGCAAACCTTGCTCTGTTTCCACTGCTGTAACCACCCCCACAGGGCATTTGCCACCATCCATGAGTCAGTATGGAGATAAAGTACTGGCCGTTTTTCTTGCTCAGCAATATCTAAAGCCAGCCGGATGGCTTTCACCTCTGCAAACTGACTCAATTCACCTTCTCCTTCAGCAGCTTCTGCAACTCGTCATGCAGGACTCATGCAGAGCCTTCCACCTCTGATGCTTTCCCAGAATATGACACGGCCCATCAGTGACCAGGGCATATTTCTGTGCTTTTTCTGGCATTTTATTAAACAGTGGGGCCTCTTCAGCATGCGTCACCTCCTCCTCCTCTGGCGATATTCCGACATCTTTGCCTTCTGGCCAGCCCATGATCAATTCCATACTTCCTGGGTGACTGGGGTTTTTGCATTCAAGCCCGCTGTGTGATGAGTGCTTACTCCACGTAGCATCAGTTGCATGATGTGTAGAGGGGACCCTTGCTTTGAACATCCAGCCCAGCACTGGTAGTCGGGATGCCAGGAGGAGCTGTGCTTCAGGACCAACCACTTCTGAAAGCAGCTTGAGCTCCTTCATATGCTGCCAATATCTCTTCTTCAGTGGGAGTATAGCGGTCCTCGGATCCTCTGTATCCCTGACTCCAAAACCCTAGGGGTCAACCTTGGGTGTCCCGTGGTTCTTTCTGCCAGAGGCTCCAGGTAGGGCCATTCTCCCTGGCTGCGGTGTAGAGCATGTTTTCAACGTCTTATCCTGCCCGGACTGGCCCAAGGGCTATGGTAAGAACTATCTCCCATTTAATTTATATGTATTTATATATATAAAAATAATTATATTATATATAATATAATTATATTATATATAACATAGTTTATTGTTTTCATTTATTTTATCGATTATAATTTATTTTATTTATTATTATCGATATTATTAGTTTATTAATGTATTGCAGGTGTTCCGGAGCTCCACCCTGTTCCAGTGCAGCCTGGATCAGCCCATGGCCAATGGTAGGGCTGTGTTTCCACCCCCGGGGCAGTTCGGTTCCAGGTGTACCGGACGCCCCTCCAAGTGCAAGCAAAGTGTGGCCTGCACACTGCCACCAAGGGGATTGCGAAACACGCATTAGCAATATCAGTTGTGGCATACCACTTGGCTGCCTTTAACTCCAGTTCATATTGAAGATCTAGGACGTCTGGCACAGCAGCATTCAGTGGTGGCGTGACTTCGTTCAGGCCACAATAGTCTACTGTTAGTCTCCACTTGCCATTAGACTTTTGCACTGGCCATATGGGGCTGTTAAAGGGTGAGCGAGATTGCTGAGCACTCCTTGGCTCTCCCGTAGACGAATCAGCTTATGGATGGGGAACAGGGAGTCTCTGTTGGTGCGATATTGCCGCTGGTGTACTGTTGTGGTACCGATCGGCACCTGTTGTTCTTCGGCCCTCAGCAAGCCCACAACAGAAGGGTCCTCCAAAAAACCAGGCAAGGTGGACAGCTGTTTAATTTCCTCCATCTCCAAGGCAGCTATACCAAAAGCCCACCGGTACCTTTTTGATCCTTGAAATACCCTCTCCTGAGGCAGGATATGCTCAGGATGCACGGAGCCTCTGGGCCAGTCACACTGGGCTGCTTTTGCCACTCATTCCCAGTTAGGCTTACTTTGGCATCCAATACAGTCAGCTGCCGGGATCCCCCTGTCACTCCAGAAATACAGATGGTTCTGCCCCTTTATAGCTTGATGGCATTAGGGTACACTTTGCACCGGTGTCCATTAGAGCCTTATACTCCTGTGGGTCTGATGTGCACAGTCCAAGAAATCCACACAGTGCAATAAATTCTGTTATCCCTCTGCAGCACCTGGCTGGAGGCAGGGCCTCTCTAGTCCTGGTCACAGTATTCGCTACTCACTTCTTGTAAGTATGAACCAGAAATCCATTCATTAAGATCAGGAGTAAGATCAGCCCATCCATTCTGTCTGGGGAACTGCCCACTGGAGACTGGAGCAGCAGTTCTGCTGGAGGAAGAGCCTTTTGTGATTGTTTTTCCTTACAACTCATGTACGTGTGCCTCTGAGGACGAGGTAGCTTTTCCATCCGACTTCCTGCTGTCCTCTCTGTGGTCATGCAGATAAAACCAGAGGGTGGTCTTCCACAGGAGGAGAGAGGAGGGTGGGGCAAGAGGAAAAAGAGGAAGCAGGTGCTAGAGGAAGAGGAGCAGGAGTCAGTAAGAGTAAAAACAGGCAAAAGGACGCAAATGAGAAGGAGGAAGGAAGGGCCACCAGCGGGAGGAATGAAGAGAAAGAGGAAAAGACAGCAAGAGGAGGCAAGAGGACTGTAGCAAGTGGAGGAGGAGGCAAGAGCAGTCACCAAGAGGCCCGGGAAGGAGGAGGATGCCTCTTTCTTTTCCTTTGGCCTGCTCTTGCCTGCTCTTGCCTCCACTTGCCTCCTCCCTCATCCTGTCGCCTCCTGCTTCCTCCCGTTGACTCCACCGCCTCCTGCTCATCCTCCCCGTTTTCTGCTTTTTCTCCCTTTTTGTTCCTGCACATCTTTGTATGGCGTAGCCTCCTGCTCTTTGTCATCCTCCTTCTCTTTCCATTCCTCCTCGTCCCCTTGCTCCTTTTCCTGTTCCTTTTTGACTGCTCCCTCCTCCTGCAGATTCTCCTCCTCTCCATCCTCCTCCACTTACACCTCTTCTTCTCCCTAACCGCCTCTCCCCCTCCTCTTCCTTCTGGAGCCTATGGCCTCCCATTGCTTCCTCCTGCTAATTCCTTCTACTCCTTCCATTGCCTCCTTCGGCCCCTTGTTCTCTATGGCTCCTCCACCGACTCCTACTCATGCTTCTCCTCCTTCTCTTCTGTCACCTCTTCTTGAATCCTATTGCCTAATGTGTCTGGCATCTCCTCCTCCTCCTGTTACCCTGTTGCCTTCTCCTCCTCCTGCTTTTGCCTCCTGTTCTCTCCCCGGGCATCTTGTGGCCTCATCCTCTTTCTCTTCCGGTTGCCTCCTTGTGACTAGTCTTTCTTTACGTGTTCTGTCCTGCTCTGTCCTCCTCTTGCGTCCTCTTTGACCTCCGCCTCCTGCCTCCTCTTGCCTCCTTCTCCGCCTCCTTCTCCATCTGTTACTCCTCTTCTGGCCTCCGCTTTCCTTCTGTGGCCTCTCCTCCTCCTGCTCTCCTCCTCCTACCTGCTGTTGTCTTTTGTCTGTTCATCCTCCCTAACTTCCTAAACCCTCTCTTGCCTCCTGTTGGCTCCCGTTCCCTCCGGTCGCCTCCTCTTCTGCAGCTCGCAGGCCTCCTCTCATCAACTCTTGCCTTCTGCTGCTTCCTGTTGCCTCCTCTTGCTCATCCTTCTCTTGTCTCCTGTGCCTTCTCCCCCTACTCCTCCTTCGCCTGCCTCCTCCTGGCCCTTGTTAGGTCCTCCTCCTCCTTCCCCTCTTCCTCTTTCCTGCTGTTGTCTCCTCTTACTCCCTGTTTTTTCCTCTGGCCTCCTCCTCCTCCTCCTCATATTCCCCTCTCCTCCAGCAGGCAGCAGGAAGAGCAGCAGCAGCAGGAGGGAACAGCTGGCTAAGGAAGGTCACGGGAGGCAAGAGAAGGCAGACGAGGAGGAGGAGAGGGGAGGCAAGAGGAGGAGGATGCCACCGGAGGCAAGAAGAGCCAAGAGGAGTGTGTGGACCAGGATGCCAGAGGAGGCAACGAGAGGCAAGAGGAGGCAAGAGGAGGAGGAAGAGCAGGAGGAAGTGGAGGAGGAGGAAGCAAGAGGAGGTAAGAGAAGGCTGCGACACTATGAGGCAAGAGGATTTCAATCTCCTGGATTGAAACGTTGCACTCTCTCTCCTCCAAGGAAGGTGCTAGGAAGGAATTGTCTTGCTGGTCCTCACTTGCCCTTGCATCATTGCAGATAAACAGCAAGACTCAGTCTCTGCTCTTTCCAAGCCTTGCAAATAGGCACGGTACTTTTTCTCACTCTCATACTCCCAACTGCGAGATTGAAACGTTGCAATCCCTCTCCTCCAAGGAAGGTGCTAGGCAGGAATTGTCTTGCTGGTCCTCACTTGCTCTTGCAGTCATTGCAGATAAACAGCAAGACTCGGTCTCTGCTCTTTCCTAGCCTTGCAAACAGCCAATGCAGTTTCTCGCATTCTCGAACGCCGAACTCATAGATTGAAACGTTGCACTCTCGCTCCTCCAGGGAAGGTGCTAGGCAGGAATTGTCTTGCTGGTCCTACTTGCCCTGGCAGTCATTGCAGAGAAACAGCAAGACTGGGGCTCTGCTCTGTCCTAGCCTTGCAAACAGGTGCTCAGCTTTTTCTCACTTTCTTACTCCCAGGTGCGAGATTGAAATGTTGCACTCTCTCCTTCAAGGAAGGTGCTAGGAAGGAATTGTCTTCCTGGTCTTCACTTGCCCTTGTAGTCATTGCAGATAAACAGCAAGACTGGGGCTCTGCTCTTTCCTAGCCTTACAAACAGGCACTCTTCTTTTTCTCACTCTCTTACTCCCAACTGCGAGGTTGAGAACTTCTGGTGTCTAATTTAAGAAAGAACGTGTAGCAGGGAATTGTCTTGCTGGTCCTCACTTGCCCTTGCAGTCATTGCAGAATAACTGAAAGACAGGCACTCTGCTCTTTCCTCGCTTTGCAAACATCCATCTTGTTTTCTCTCATTCTCGCGCTCCCAACTGCGAGATTGAAACCTTGCTCTGTCTAGTCTTATAAGAAACAGGCTAAGAAGGAATTGTTTTGGTGATTCTCACTTTGCCTTGAGGTCATAGCAGATAAGCAGCAAGATTCGGGCTGTGATATTTCCTAGGCTTTCAAACCCCACTCTGTTGCCTTCGCAGGCGTGGCGACCTGGTTCAGGAACGGCACGGCGACCAACCCCAGGCCGCTCGGGCCATCAGCTCGCTGACACCAATGTGGTAGACGGCAAATGGCATTTATTAGTTTGTGACACGGCGTTATATAGCTTAGGTTTATAACCTCACTTCCGTCTGCTTGCATCATAAATTAAACGCTATTGGCTTTCAGGAGAGGGGCCCTAACTTTCCGTACAGCGCGATATCTTCCGGCCGCCAGACCCTAGCTATCTACATTTCCCCCCTCCCTATGCGTAATTAAATTAATTAAATTAATTTATTAATTTATAATAATAAATAAATTATCAATTAATATTAATGTTAACAGTAATTAAATTACTATTTAATTAATAAATTAAATTGGTTAAAATATAGCAATCTTAAAGAATATATATCTCGTAACCTTGGATAGGAAACATACTAAATGCATCCTACTCTTAGTCAGTGCGTTATAATAATGTTAAAAAATATATACATATTACGAACTTGAATAGAAAACACAAGGCACGTCGAGATGTGACTGGGGGCACCTGGGAGCAACAGGGTATAACTGGGGATAGTTAAAGGAAATTTTGAACAGGAACATTCTTAAAGCAGCTGTTGGCGTTCTGTCAACATGATGTTGACCTTCTCTAGTCGGCTCTTAACAAACGATGCGAGTCTGTTCAATATACAGGGTCCAAAGACCAATGCTATCATGATAATTACGATCGGCCCTGTCAAGGTAGATATCAGAGTGGTCAGCCATGGTGAATGGTTAAACCACGATGTGAGCCAATCTTGTTGTGCCTCTCGTTCCCTTTTTCGTTTCTCTAATCCCTCTCGTAATTTGGTCATAGTGTCCCTCACTATTCCGGTGTGGTCCGCATATACACAACATTCTTCCCTTAGTGCAGCGCACACTCCCCCTTGTTGCAAGAACATCAAGTCTAACCCTCTTCGATTTTGCAACACTACCTCAGATAGTGATCTAATTGATTGTTCTAATGCACTTATTGATTGTTCGATTCTAGCCAGGTCCTCATCTACTGCCACCCTCAGGGCGCTAAGTTCTTTGTTCTGTTGCACCAAGGATGCTGCTCCTGTACCTATTCCCGCACCTCCTACAATCATTAGAGTAGCTATTGTTAGTGCTGTAAGGGGTTCTCGTTTTGACAGGTGATGTTCCGGGGTAATCTGTGAGTCGTAGACAAAGTCTTCGGTATGGTAAAAGATTTTGGGGACTATAGTTACCTGGACACAATATTCTGAGGATTTATCAAATTTTTCCAGCGATAGACAAGGTGTAACTCCCATAGTGGAACAAACCCACTTGGTATTGCTGGCCGGTATTAACCATTTTGCAGGGGTTTTATCTTGTGTCTTGCTAGCACATAGTTGTTTTTTGTGCTTTGGGACTTTACCTACGCACACGCCACTTCCCACCACCCGCGCTAATGTAATTCCTTGCTTTTCTGTGTCCCATATACACTGGGCCGGATTTGAGCCATTTACTCGTCTGGGTATGTCACTTACTCCTACAGCCTCATAAAAGGGTGGTCTTATTCCGTAGCACAGCCAACAATGCTCCGTAAGATTTGGGTTAGTTTTGTTCAGTAGTTGATAGCTAGCTTGCATCATTTTCCAGAGAGAATTTTGATTGGGAGTTTCGGTGGTGTGTGTTGCTCTGGGTGCGGTAACTTTGGTACTAGCTACAATATTATGTGGTGATGGTGTGATTTTTGGGATAAGAACCGGGTTAGGCCCGACTGCTTGGTTGGGGCCTACTGGCAGTGGATCATTCGGGATAATCTCCTTTTTTATGAGGATTAAACCACCTTTGTCTGTCCCTGGTTCTGTGTACCTTATCCCCGACATTTTCCCAAGTAACCAACTGTCTTCTTGGGGCTCAGTAACATTTAAGAAGAGATACTGACAATTTCCGCGTCCTCGCCATGCTTGTGGTGGAATGCACTTATATGGACCCCACTGGACTTTTAGGTATTTGTCTCTACCACTACCCGGTATCCAAGCAGGGGCTATGGTCTCACATCCCCAGTAGCTACAGTAATATTGGTTAGGGTAGTTGCAATAACTCTTCCCCGGGTTCGAGCTGGGACACATATAAAATCCTAGGTACCTCCAGCATCGGTCTCTCGGGACAAGCTGACACAGAGAGGCATTAAAACTTGGCGCATCTGATGTAATTTGGGTTGCGATAACTTGTTGATCATCGAATCGAAGGAGGGACCATTTAAATGGCCGATGGGGATGGTGTTCTGATACTGCTTGCCCTATAGTGATGAGCCCTAAAATCAAGATCACACAAAGACATCGTAACCTCCCCCTTTGGAGGTTAGGTCGCTGCTGTTTGGATTCCACCAGAGTGGAGCTCCCAGGTGCGGACAGGATGCTTGTCGGCTTGTCGTCCTCTCTCGCCACCGGGGTGTACGGGTTACAAGGACGTCCGATAATCCGATCCTGTGGACAAAAACTCACAGTTTTCATTAGCTTTATTCTGAAGGTCCGGTTTAATAGACTTAAGCGGACACTACTTAACTTTTCCATCTTTTTTAACTGCGGCATACCCTTGCCCTGTAAGGACTAGCCTCCACCCTTGTTCCCATTCTCTCAGCTCATTTTTGATTATAACTAACGGGCCTTCTTCTAGCGCTTGAGTGGCCCAATGTTTTTGGGTGGAGCTATTCACCTCTCCTCCCCTGGGGAATTGATTTAGTGCTAAAAGAGCGGTCGCTAGCAGGCGTGCTTGGTCTCCCGGGGGAACGGCGTTGGCAAAACCTTCTGTTTTTGCCAACACCTCTAATTTAGATTTCAGAGCTTGATTTGCTCGTTCGACTATAGCTTGACCTGTGCTGTTATATGGAATACCGTGTGTTAAGGTGATACCCCATTTCAAAGCAAATGCCTGGACTGATTTGGAGGCGAAGTTCGGGCCGTTGTCTGTTTTGATCTGATTAGGGATGCCAAGCCACGCCATGACTGTCAACCAATGTTGGATGGTCGCTTTGGAGTCGGTTTTGAGGTGTTGTGTGGCTACGATCATTCCGCTATATGTATCTACGGTTACTGCTAGCCACGCTCGAGGTTTCAGCAACTGACAGAGCGTAAAATCCGTCTGCCACACTTCGGAGGCCTTAAGGCCTCTGGGGTTGACTCCACTGGACCACAGTGGTGCTTTCTGGCAATGGGGACACGTGGCTACTATGTGTTTTGCATCAGTGACCGAGATCCCGCATTTCTTTGCTAGCGCTTTAGCTCCGATGTGGAGAGACTCGTGTAGCTGGCGGGCATCTCTTAGCGTCCACACCCCTTTTGCAGCAGCGTCTGCTTTGTCGTTGCCGGTTTGGAAAAACCCTTTGATTGGGTCATGGCTGTTGACGTGGATGACCGATATGGTGCCCTTTCTGGAAAAAAGTGCTTCTTCCAGCATGATAGCTGTTGTGGATGTTGACACGCTGGGTCCTGACATGGCTAGGCAAAGCTTAGCCACGAACATCGAATCGGTCACTATGTTGAGGTGTTCCATTGGGAACAGTCCGCACGCTAGTACTACAGCCATCGCTTCTAGCTGCTGGACTGAAAGCGCACGATCGGTCGTTTTAATGCAGTGCCATTCTCCTCCTGATTGCCATACTGCCGCTGCGGTTGAGGTCGCTGAGGATGCGTCTGTGAAGACCGTTGGTCCCTGTTGGGGCCGATCCATGATCTTCCTTGGGAGGTCGATGTTGACAATTGCCAGCATTTGAGCCCAGGGGGGTTTTGTAGCATACCGGACTTCTCCGCCAAATCCGACGAGAGCTATAGCTAGATACTCTGACATCGCCACTGATAGCGTTGGGAGCTGTTTGCGGAAGGGTAGGTATATCCTGGCGGGTTCGATGCCTAGGTGTCTTAGGGCGAGTTTTCTGCCTTTCATAATGAGGCTACCGAGGCACTCGACTCCCGGAGAGAATGCACGTGACGGTTTTCCCAGGACTATCCATTGTATTGGTTGAGCTTTTTCAGGAGGTCCCTGGGCTAGTGCCCCTACTCCCTCTCCCTCCGTGAAATGTACATACAGATCGAGTGGTATATCTGGGTCCCACCTGGTGAGCGCGCTTGACGATACCTGTTGCTCGATAAAGTCAAGAGAGTCTATCGCTTCCATCGTCAGAGTTTTTTGTTTCCACGGGTTCTTTCCGTTCAGAAGGTCATACGGGGGGCCATGATCTTGGGAGGGATCAGGACAATGTTGCGGAGCCATTGTAAGGACCCCACTAACTGCTGCATATCATGGAGCGTTTTGATGTTCCAACGGATCTTTATTTGGGGTGGGGTTACGTAGGAACTTGTGATCTCCACTCCCAAAAATCTCACACATGGTCCTCTTTTAACTTTCGCACTCGCGATCTCGAACCCATTTGTTTTTAAGGTTTCCGAAACTTTTGATACTAGCTGGTCCACCTGACTTCCTGACGGTGCGGCGATCAAGATATCGTCCATATATTGGATGATAGTCGCGGTCGGGTCACTACGCCGAATCGGTGTCAACGCCCGATCCACTGTAATTTGGCAGATGGTAGGCGAGTTGATCATTCCCTGAGGCAGCACTTTCCACTGGAAGCGTAGGTTGGGGCGGTGGCTGTTTGGGAACACGACAGAAAAAGCAAACCGCTCTTTGTCTTCTTCATGTAGGGGTATCGAAAAGAAACAGTCTTTAATATCAAGGACGGCACAAGGTTGTCCTTTCGGTATCATAGAGTTCATGGGTAACAGTGTTTGGACGGGGCCCATTGGTTGGATTCTTTCATTTACTTCACGCAGGTCATGGAGGAGGCAAAACCCCTCGCCCGTTCGTTTGGGTATTACAAAAACTGGGGTGTTCCATGGGCTAGTGGAAGGCTCTATATGACCTCGTTGTAGTTCGCGGTTGACTAGCTCAAGAAGAGCGTCCATTCGAGGCTTTGACAGGGGCCACTGCTCGACCCACACTGGGTCGGACGATTTCCACGTCAGTCTAATTGGTGGGAGTGGGTATGCGGCAGTGGCCCTTACAGTAAATTTGTCACCCTGGCTTTTAATAGGGTTAGGGCGTCCCTTCCCAACAGGGGTGGGACTCCTGACATGACATATGGGAAGAGGGCAATGGTTTTCTCTGGCCCTTTTTCAGTGTGAAGCATAATTGCTACTAATTGAACACTCTTTCGAGCTCAGGTTAATCCCCCGACTCCGCCTACCATGGGGGCGTCTTCCAATTTCCAATGTGGGGGCCAGTTCGTCTCAGGGATAACTGTAACATCTGCTCCAGTATCGATTAAAAAGGGGACACTAATGGTGGTGTCATTTAAGGTATTATAGAGGGAACAGGTCCCCCACACCACTGGCGGGTTATCACACTTTACTGCCAGGGCCACCCTGGGGTCTCGCCCGCAGAGGGTGGTCCTTGCTGTCCCTGAGGTAGGGACAGGTTTGACTGGATCGTCGGTTGAACCGTAAAGTTGGTCGCTTCTCGAGGGGGTAGCGGGTTCGGGAGCGCTTCGCCCCACTTGGGGTTGGCGTAATTGGGCCGCCTGGTGTCCCAAGTGGGAGAGGGCTGTGCGCGGCCCGGGCGTCCTCTCCCCTTCCCGTTTCCCTGAGTTTTAGATCTACATTCTTTAGCAAAATGTCCTTTCTTTCCGCAGGCCCAACACGGTCCACTGGGTCGGTTCTGGCACGGGGGAAGCGCTGTTGGTGCAACCCCCGACCGAGAGCAGTTTGCTACAACGTGGCCCGCTTGGCCACATTTAAAACATGTCATCACGTTAGCTATTGCGGCACGAACAGCCACCTGGATCGGGGCTAGATGCTCTTCCTTCGTGACATGCTTAATCATGTCCGCAATGCTCGACCCCACTGGCAGTGACCGTAGGATTTCCTTGGTTGTCGAATTGCACTGCTGACGTAAGCAATCTGCAACAACCGGGCCCTTCGCATCCGCGGGCAGGGTCGAGGAGTCGACCGCTGCCTGGAGGCGATCCACGAATTGCGTAAAGCTCTCATTTTCATTTTGTTTTATTGTGGACCATGGCGATGGCTTGACAATAACTCTAGAGGCTGTGCGAATAGCTTCTCTGGCTGCACGAGTAGTTGTCATTACTTCATGAGCCCGCAGGCCCTGGGCCTGCGCCTGGGGGTAATCATTGTTGGATCTGTGCCCATCAGCCGCTGCAGGCTGGAGCCATGTAGCGGGTGATCCGCCCCGGTTATTCGGGCTAGTTGTTTCGCACAGTTGTCCTCCCATTCTTGTTTAAAAACAATCATCCCTGCCCCGTCGAAGATCATTCTACAAGTTTGTTTTATATCGAACGGGAGCATATTGTCTCCCCCAAAGACACCATCTATGAGGGTAGAGACCATGGCAGAATTAAGCCCTTTATCCGCAATTGCCTTAACAATCGCTTGTATATCTTTAGGGTTTATTGGTGAGTGGACCCTCTGTCCCCCATCTGTCACCCGGACCGGGAACGCTAGCGCGGCCGATGGGGCCCAGTCGGCACACGCAATCTTTATTTTCCTCCAGTCCGTGAGAGGGATTTCTCCCCTTCGCGGTTCCGCTTTAATTTGGATGGGAATATTTTGGCTCTTGATTTTATTTATCTCTGTTTCCTCCTTCTCTGAGTTTGAATCGGTTGTGAGCCACTCGTCCCAGCTAGTGTCTGATCCAGAGTCGGAACTCGACTGACTGGTTACTTCCGGTTTGCAGTACCTCTTTGTTGGGCTCCGGCCCCGCCCGCTTCCCTTGCGGGCGGGCCGTTCCCGCCCTCTTGGCTCGCCCCGCCCGCTTCCCTTGCGGGCGGGCCGTTCTCGCCCTCCTGGCTAGTCCCGCCCGCTTCCCTTGCGGGCGGGCCGTTCCCGCCCTCTTGGCTCGCCCCGCCCGCTTCCCTTGCGGGCGGGCCGTTCCCGCCCTCTTGGCTCGTCCCGCCCGCTTCCCTTGTGGGCGGGCCGTTCTGGCCCTCTCGATTCGTCCCGCCCTCTGCTCGGCGGGGTGTTTGTCTTATCAGCGCATTTTTTCGGATGGCCGCTCTGATTGGCTTTCCGCCCTTCGCTCGCGCTCTCCTCACCTTCCCGGTCACCCTCATCACCTCTCTTTTTCTCGTTCTCCTCCCCTTCCCGGTCACTCTCATCACCTTTCTTTTTCACGTTCTCGTCCCCTTCACGTTTGTGTGCGCTTGTTAACGCTAACGCTTCCTCCCTGTTCCCACTAAGGGCATCCTCGCCGCGCCCTTTGCCTTCTTGCTCGGCGCCATCTTGGGGCGTATAGGGCGGTGGTGCAGCCCAGACTTCCTCAGACTCTGATTTCTCGGCGGCGCCCCTGGCCTCCTCGGCTAGCTTACCCCGGAAGAATTTAGCTCGTTTCTGTCCGTCCGTAAGCGGATCGGGGTTCGGGAATTGAGGGGACCTGTCGCCCTTTTGCAGATCTTTAGGCTCACTAGAATCGTCATCATCTGGGGGGTGCAAAGTCTGTGTGGCTGCCCCGACTCCCAATTTCGGGGTGACCAACAAACAGTTCTTTGCCGCCCTCCAGGTGTCCTGTTCTTGTATAGCCTTCTGCAGGGCTTGTACGACTTTCCCCCACGACTTAAGGTTTTTCCCACGACCCGAGGACATCGTCTCTTCGGCTAATGCTTTAGTGCATTTATCCCACACTTCGGGGTGGAGAATATCC
The DNA here is from genome assembly GCF_964289735.1 of Phaethon aethereus. Taxonomy (NCBI): domain Eukaryota; kingdom Metazoa; phylum Chordata; class Aves; order Phaethontiformes; family Phaethontidae; genus Phaethon; species Phaethon aethereus. Next base: position 404,220 of record NC_138594.1, read on the forward strand.
ACCGGCTGGCCAATGACCCCAATTTGCAAAAGTCTCGCAACTGCGAGAGTAAAATCTTTGGGTTTACAATCAATACCCCACTGCTTATGTAATTGTGATACGACCTTCACAAGGGCTTCCATCCTCCTTGTTGGTCCGGGAGCGTCCTCCCTGCCGGGCTGGTCCTGCCGCTCCGGCCGCCGTTCACCCGTCCAGGCGACGATTCCCGGGTTTCGGCACCACTTGTTGCCTTCGCAGGCGTGGCGACCTGGTTCAGGAACGGCACGGCGACCAACCCCAGGCCGCTCTGGCCATCAGCTCGCTGACACCAATGTGGTAGACAGCAAATGGCGTTTATTAGTTTGTGACACGGCGTTATATAGCTTAGGTTTATAACCTCACTTCCGTCTGCTTGCATCATAAATTAAACGCTATTGGCTTTCAGGAGAGGGGCCCTAACTTTCCGTACAGCGCGATATCTTCCGGCCGCCAGACCCTAGCTATCTTTCTTTCTCTCTCACAGTCCAAACATGCTATATCGAAACCTTCACAGAATCACAGAATCACAGAATCACTAGGTTGGAAAGGACCTTTAAGATCATCAAGTCCAACCATTAATCCAGCACCACCATGTCCCCTAAACCATGTCCTGAAGCACCACATCCACACGTTTTTTGAACACTTCCAGAGATGGCGACTCCACCACCTCCCTGGGCAGCCTGTTCCAATGCCTGACCACCCTCTCAGTGAAGAAATTTTTCCTAATATCCAATCTAAACCTCCCCTGGCGCAACTTGAGGCCATTTCCTCTTGTCCTATCACTAGTTACTTGGGAGAAGAGACCAACACCCTCGTCGCCACAACCCCCTTTCAGGTAGTTGTAGAGAGCGATAAGGTCTCCTCTTAGCCTCCTCTTCTCCAGACTAAACAACCCCAGTTCCCTCAGCTGCTCCTCATAAGACTTGTGCTCCAGGCCCCTCACCAGCTTTGTTGCCCTTCTCTGGACACGCTCCAGCACCTCAACATCCTTCTTGTAGTGAGGGGCCCAAAACTGAACACAGTATTCAAGGTGCGGCCTCACCAGTGCCGAGTACAGGGGCACAATCACTTCCCTACTCCTGCTGGCCACACTATTCCTGATACAGGCCAGGACGCTGTTGGCCTTCTTGGCCACCTGGGCACACTGCCGGCTCATGTTCAGCCGGCTGTCAACCAGCACCCCCAGTCCCTTTCCGCTGGGCAGCTCTCCAGCCACTCCTCCCCAAGCCTGTAGCGTTGCATGGGGTTGTTGTGGCCGAAGTGCAGGACCCAGCACTTGGCCTTGTTAAACCTCATACAGTTGACCTTGGCCCATCGATCCAGCCTGTCCAGATCCCTCTGCAGAGCCCTCCTACCCTCCAGCAGATCAACACTCCCACCCATATTGGTGTCAACCTTGCGCTGTCTAGTCCTACAAGGAAGGTGCTTTGATGGAATTGTGATGCTGGTCCTCACTTGCCCTTGCAAGATTGAGGCTCTGCTCTTTCCTGTCCTTGCAAACAGCCACTCTGCTGTCTCTAGCCTTCCTAGCCCCTTCCTTCCAGAGGCAGTCAGTATATGTTACTTTTTTGATGATTGTGATTGCGAGAATGAGAGACAGCAGAGTAGTTGTTTGCAAATCTAGGAAAGAGCAGAGTCCAAGTGTAGGTGTTTATATGAAATTACTGCATGGGAATGTGAGGACCAGTAACACAGGTCCTTCCTAGCACCTTCCCCCTGGGAGCAGTCAGTGTAAGTTTTCAATATAGCAGCTTGGGTCTGTAAGAATGAAAGTGGAGTGTTGTTTCAAAGCTAGGAAGGAGCGGAGCCCCTGTGTTGGTGTGTATGTGCAATGGCTGCAAGGGAAAGTGAGGACCAGCAATACATTTCCTGCCTTGTCCTTTCCTTGTGGCAGCAGTCAGTGCACGTTTTCAATACAGCATCTTGCGAGTGCAAGAATGAGAGACAGCAGAGTGGCCGTCTGCCAGGCTAGGAAAGAGCAGAGCCCCAGTCTTGCTGTTTATCTGCAATGACTGCAAGGGAAAGTGACGTCCAGCAACACAATTCCTTTTTTGCCCCTTCCTTCCGAGAGCAGTCATTAGAAGTTTCTGTTTTGCGGATTGTGATTGCGAGAGTGGGAGAAAGCAGATTGGCTCTTTGCAAGGGTGGGAATGAGCAGGGCCCCGGCGTTGATGTTTATCTATCTATCTGGAATAACTGCGAGGGAAAGTGAGGACTAGCCACAAAACTCTTTCCTATCCCCTTCCTTTTGGGAGCAGTCAGTGGCATTTTTCAGTGTTGAGGACTGTGAGTGTGAGAGTAAGAATAAGAATATAGTTGCTGTTTCCAGTACTAGGATAGAGCAGAGCCCCAGTCTAGGTGTTTATCTGCAATGACTGCCAGGGCAAGTCAGGACCAGCAAGACAATTCCTGCCTAGCACCTTCCTTGGAGGAGAGAGAGTGCAACGTTTCAATTTAGGAGTTTGGCGCTCACGAGGGAGAGGAACTGCATTGGATCTTTGCAAGGCTAGGAAAGAGCGGAGCCCCAGTCTTGCTGTTTATCTGCAATGACTGCAAGGGAAAGTGTTGAGCACAACACAATGCCTTCTTAGCCCCTTACTTCTGGGAGCATTGAGTAGTTTGGTTTGAGGATTGTGATTGCAAGAGTGGGGTAAAGCAGATTGACTCTCTGCAAGGGTAGGAAAGAGCACAGCCCCTGTTTTGTTGTTTATCTATCTGCAATGAATGCAAGGGACTATGAGGACCAGCAACACAATTCCTTCCTAGGACCTTCTTGGGGGATCAGTCTGTGCAAGGTTTCAATATTTCATCTTGGGAGTGCGAGAATGAGAGAAAGCAGAGTGTCTGTTTGCAAGGCTAGGGAAGAGCAGAGCCCCAGCCTTGGTGTTGATCTAAAATGACTGTATGGGGAAGAGTGGACCAGCAGGAGAATTCCCTTCTAGCACCTTCCTTGTGGGAGCAGTCAGTGCTGCTGTTTCCAGGGACTCTTCCCAGTGGCGAGTGAGTGCTGGGGCCACCGGTGCAGCGAGCAAGCCCCTTGGGTGGGTACAGGGGTGTCTCCTTCCTGCTTGCTGCCCACGGGTGGTGGGGCAAGGAGCTTCAAGCCGCTGCGGCCAGCTGCCGGCCCGCTGGAGGCGAGTTGGGTCGGGGCAGCCCCAGGGAGCTACCAGGGAGCTGTGAGGAGGGAGGGGGGAAGGAGGTGGACACCTCCAGGCACAGACTCTGGGCACCTCCCAACTCGCCAGAGCCCCTCTGCACGCTTCTCCTGGCCCCGCTCGCCCCGCGCAGCTGCCCCCAGCTCCAGCCCCTCCCCTGAAGCCCATCCCGTAGCCCCAGGTCCCCCCCGAGCCCTGTCGCTGAGGTGGCAAGCTGGGCCTCACATGCGCTGGGTTCTCCATGAAAGTGGGTGTCGTTCACAGCGGTGCGGGGGCAGAGCGGTGTCTCCAGCAGACCCCACGGAAGGAGAGGCTTCGGCCAGGGTTGAACCATGGTAACAACGGTCGCTGCTGCTTCTTTCCCTCTGCCAGGGGCTGCGCTGAGGCTGCGCGTGTCTGTTCCTCCCCTGGGGATGCCGTTGACCTGTCTCACTCTTGTGTGGGTTGTCTCTGCCCGGCCTCGCTCTCCTCATGGCACGGCTGCAGGAAGGGACAGGCGGAGCGCTTGCCGGCCCTGGGCGGGAGCTGCCGCGGCCAGAGCTGGAGAGGCCAGAGAACGGTAAAGAAGAAGAAGAAACCGAAGGCCATCCAGCTGGCAGCTGCCTCCCACTGCAGGGAAGAGAGAGCCAGCCTGGAGGGGTGAGGTAGGATCCCTCTTCATAGTCTGCAGCAGGCCAGACCATCGGCATGCAGGGTCTGTACGCATCACCAAAGGCGGCCGTGTAGCACACAAGCGAGGCTACGTGTGTAGGGAGCCTCGTCTTGTAAGAGCTGTAAGACACCCCGGTATTCTCTTAGGTGGAGGACAGCCAAGCGACAGGAGTTACAGAAGGCGAAGGGAGGAGAGGAGGAGGAGGAGGAGGAGGAGGAGGAAGAAGCATCTGAACTGGCAAACTCTCCCAGCAGTGCAGGGAGTGAAAGCTGCGGTGAGTGCCAGGCCCCTGGGGCCCTGTTGCCCCTATTCTGCATCCCGGGCCCTCGCTGTCCCTCCCCTGGCCCCCCTTCTTTCCCACGCTGATGCGATTTTTGGTTTCCCCCTTCCTCCCCCGTACCTTCTTTCTCCATCTCACTCGGACCAGCTCCCTGTCCCCATCTTTTAGGTCCTCTCCGTCCCTACCATGAAGCCTGTGGCTATTTTTCCTTCCCCTGCCTCTCTCAGTCTGGTTCCCTGTCCCTGCTTTTTCATTCCTCCATCTGCCATATAGCGTGTTGCTGCTCTTTTCTTTCAGTCTCTCTCTCTCTCTCCAGCTCCCAGCCATCATTTTTGCATTCCTCCCCTCTGTCCTCTAGTCTCTGGCTCTCTCTGCCCAGCTCTGTGTCCCTGATGTTCAAGTCTTCCTTCTCGGTCCTGTAGCATGTCACAAGTCTGTTTCTTCTGCTGTCTCTCTTTATCCTGCTCCCTGTCCCTGTTTTGCAATTTTGTCCTTCTCAGCCCAGAGCCATGCTGCAATTTCATTTCTTTCACCATCTCGCTCTGTCCGGCTCCCTGCCAGGATCTTCTAATACCTCTCTATCTGTCTTGAAGCCCATCACTGTTTTATTCTTTCTCTCTGTCTCTCTGTCCGGATCCCTGTCTCTGTCTTTACTTACTCTTTTAAATTCCTCCCTCTCTACCCTGTGGCCCATCGCTATTTTTCCATTCTCTGTCCCGTGTCTTGAATCGCTCCCTCTCTGCCCTGTAGCCTGTCACAGTGGTGTTTTTTTTTTTCATTCTCTGTCATTCGCTCTCTGTCTGGCTCCCTGTCCCTAATTTTTAATTGTCTCCTTGCTGCCCCTGCGGCCTGTTGCTGTCGTCCCTGTCTCCCTCTGTATGGCTCCCTGTCCCTTCCTTTTGGAAATGCCTCCTTCTCTGTCTTGGATCCCGTTGCAGTTTTTCCTTTCGCTGTTTCTCTCTGGGTGGCTCCCACTCCCTGATTTTCAGTTTCTTCTTTCTCCATCTGTCTGTCCAGCTCTGGATTCCAATTTTTTAGTTCCTCCTCCTCTTCCCTGGATTCCCTCAAAATACTGAGTGGGATCAATCTCTTTCACATGAGCTACAGAAAATGTTTCCTTTTACCTACAAAGATAACATAGTTATTAATGGTCTTCTGTGGTTCCAAGCATGGTATTCTGGGATTTCCTGGGTTGGCATTATGAAGATACTGTGATTGTTCATTCAGGAGAATTGCAGTCACAGCCTTACTGCAAGATTCTTTATAATTGCCGTAGCTTCAGTGTATAATGTATACGTTCAAACAAAAGTGATGAGAACACTGGAAAAATAATAAATTCAATATTTGTTCAGTCTTTTTGGTAAAGAGGAGTCCTTTTCCTCAGTCTTAAAAAGGAAGATTATTTACAATTATGTAAATGTGATAGGTGCTCAGTGGATAACGTTATCAGAAAGGCCTATCTGTTTTTTTTAAAAGGCTTGTGATTCGTAACCTATGTAATACAAGGTGAATTCTCATTCAGATGGTCTCCTCAGAACTGGGTTTTGAAATCAGTCACCTACACCTAACAATTAATCACCTACCAACTTCTATGAGTTCAAGTGTAGATTTGATGTTTGGGGCCTCTGAAGACTTTTCATGGGTATGCAGATGTACCCAGCATCTATCTTTGTTTATCCAAGAGTATTCCTAAAGCAGGCAATTGAGCAGGGAGACAGAAAGGGTTATACTACTCATTGCCTATATATGAGACTTGCTATTTTGGGTTCCTGTTGTTAAAGGAGGTAAGCATGTTATCACTGGAGACACTTGCCAGCTTTTAGGGGGACATTTACGCTGTTTAGATTAGATGTTGGGGTTCGTCTACTGAATGTAAAAGAAATACTTGGTTATATAGGCTGTAAAAAAATGCAGGTTTTTCCTTCCTATACCTTTCTGGCAATACAAATTTCTTAGCTCCACCAACATGTGTGCATTTACTGAGCTAGAATTCCTTAAAGACACTCCTTAACTCCCATTTACTCCATTCCATGCCTCAAACACATTTCCCAGTATGAACAGACTCATTACCTGACTATCGTAGTCTAGAAAATGTAGGTTTTCCTCAAGCTACTTTTGTACTAATTTTTCCTCACTTACCTGCTTTAAAATTAAACAGTAATTTCTTACATTTGTAATAGGAAAACAGCATGAACTGAGTTCACAGGAAGGTGGGCTGCTTAGGCCTTGTGTGGATACTCTATTTCTTCACCATTGTATTAAAGCACTTGTCTTGACTGAGCTCATTTTTTGTTCTTCGTGAAACCTAAAGCCATTGCAGCGTAAACCTTAATGGATGCTATCTTTCACATGCTGATCTTCACATGCCCAGTTTTCTTGCAGGGTATCTGCTAGAAGGTTAAAGAATATTCTGACTCAAGCATATATTTTATTTTTCTTAATAAATGCTCTTCCCCAGTTCCCTGAATCTTTGCTATTCAAGTCAGGATGGAGAAGAAAGTAGGGAAGTTCAGCTCATAGAATAACTTTGGAAAGACATAATTCAGAAATGTTATGCTCTGGGGCACATTTAATATCTGCCTGCAAGTTTTATATAATTGCTAATAATTCTCTTTTCCAGAAATGAATGTTTATTTTAAAGAAAAGTGCCTGATCTCTTTAGTTCCTGGAGAACTTCAAAAACATAGACCTCTTGTTGTTCTAGATTTGTTTCTGGCAATGTTAGCAGTCTATGGTATGCACTTCTCAAACACAGATTGTGTCTCTGCTGAAGACAAACAGATGTCGTCTTCCTGAATGTATGAACTGAAATACCATTTGTGAACTGTTCAGTGCAGCCAGTTGGTATTATGACTATTTTAAATTTAGTAATCTCTGAGTGATTGCTTTTAAGGTCTCTCGGTTTAGAGGCAAAGTCAGGTACTATGGAGTCCATACTGCATCTCCGAGTCCAACATAACATGGAGAAAAGAGCTTGTTTGTTTTAGGGCTCTAAGCATCTGCAGGTTCCACTGAAGTCAGTTGAAATCCTGAAGAGATGGGCAGCTCTGCAAATCCGAAGTTTAGTTTAAAAATTGTGGGCAGTTCACCTGTTCCTCTGTTGGATGTGAATTCTTTACAGTTTGGGGTTTGTGTTTTATTTTTTTGGGGGTAGTTTTCTTTGTGGAATGACATCTAATTTCTCTTCATTGAAGGGTTGGAGTAATGTGCTATCAGAAAGATAATACTAAGGAGAAAAGTAAGATGAGATTTTGACTGGGAAGGTGAAGTTGTATTTTTCTCTCCATGCATTTCATTCTTTCTTTTAAAGGACCAATTCCTATTTAAAGCTTATTTAAATTTTATGCCCTATATGATGTACTCTGTAGAACAATGTTTTCTTCTAAAAGGATGAGCTCTTCTGCTGTAGGCATGCAAATATTGTGATAGCAACCTATGCATCGCTCTTAGTTTAAGTTTGCCCAACCTTTCCAAGTAAAAAAAAAAAAAAAAAGGGGGGGTTTCATTGTCTTGAAACTTTGTTAAATGTCACCCATTTTTTGGGGCTAAAATTTGCAAGTTCCTGGAAGTTTTGTGTTTCAACTGAAATGCTTGAGGTGTTTCTGAGAACTAGATTACAGGAAATATGTTATTGGCTCATGTTCAAATCGTCGTACACCTGTTTTTTGGAAGATCTAATGTTCACTTTCTTTGAAATAGATCTACAGCAGGAGGGCACATTTTTTCAGTTTTGCAATTTGATGTCCACAATTAAAAAAAAAAGTCATCACTTGTTTATATGTGTGCATTGGAAAGTTTTAACTTAGCAGGTAAGCTTCTTGCAGTCAGGGTCAAGACTTCTGCTTTGGAAAAAGCTACATTAGAAGGTAATTACATCTGGAAAGTGCTCTCCTGCACTTTTTTTTTGGTTGGTGAAATGTCATAGTGGATACAGTGGTAGGAATAATTTCAGTATTGTGAAAGCATTAAGGATTAGTTAGTTACTTGGAGGTTGTCTCACCAACTGTGAAATGTTCTGGCTCCAGGTGCCTTATTGTCTAAATCCTTGCAGGAGTTTTGGACCTCTGACATGGATTTCACTTGTGTAACCTAGCTGGGTGATGGGGTCCTGCTGTCTCCTAAGGGGCAGTTGGAAGGTCGCAGGTGAAATAACAGTAACCTAGGTCCAAACCAGGCTCACAGAATCTTTCTTTCTTACCTTCTTATTTGGAGGCTTAAAAAGACTCTGATGCTTTTGTTTTTGTTTTTTTTTTGTAATACTAAGACAAAAGTCTCAATCTTTACATCAGCTCCCCTTCACCACCATTTCTCCTTTCCCCACCCAATCCCAACACTTGCTACAGAACCGCGTTAGATGATGTGAGCGCAAGTGGTGCTGCAGTCAGTCACAAACCACCTGGGGGAAATGGTTATCAAGGGTGTTTCTCACTTAGTTCAGCAGTTGTAGCAATTCTGTGTTCCTGTTTTCCTGCTTCTGTTTGGAAAACATCTAGTCCTTCCCACAGAAGAGGGTTGTGTGTAGAGTTTATGAAGATGTGTATTGGGTGTAAAATCATGCATTCTGTGTGAGAGACTTAGAAAGGATTGCTTGCTACAGTAGTGGTTATTTGGTGATGAGTTAGACTTTTGCTTCTCTTTGAAAGTTTCCCTAAAAGCTATGGAAGACTGATGAGTAGGCAAACTCCAAATGTTTTTATATCCCGAATAGTGCCTACTGTAATCATGAGACTGGCATAAAAATTGAGATTTTTATAATGCAGATAATACTTGTTCGTTGCTTTCTTTGTGAGTTCAGGCTTTGCTAAGGTGCATTGTATTTTTTTGATTTCTGTTATAATCAAGAAGCTAAGGAAAGAATTTTTGTGGTTGGGTTTTTTGATTTTTTTTTTTTTTGTCTATCCATAATCATTAGTTGTAAATTGCTGAGCATTCAAGGAAATACCAAAACTTTTATGATTTGCAATGTAAAAAACTGTAGTACTTTCTCAACAGATTTGGACATCTTCTGTTACACTTAAATTGTGGCCTATCACAACGGACACATTTTAGCAATCAAGCTTCTTCACACCAAACTTGACATCTGCAGTATTCAGGGTATGTATATTTCTCAAGCAATGAGCTAGCAAGCATCTGGAATTGTTAGGTAGCAATGCCTGATTAAAACATGGTGTATATTCATATGAAGCAACCCCAGAAAATGAAGAGGAATTTGCAGCACTTAAAAAAGACCTCACACTTATGCAGTAGAATTCAGGTAAATGTAAAAGTGTACAAAACCTTCCCTCCTTGGTTACCAGTTTTGAGAGAAGTATGGCATTGTGTGTATCACAAAGGGACGTCTGTAAAATTTTCCCTGTTGCATACTTAGTCTGTAAGAATGTTTCATGTTTTGCAGAAATGCTAATAGCTTCAAAGGTTATACAAGCATGGTAGCTTCCCCCACCATGAGAAATATGGAAAGCAGGGAAATCCCAGAGTCTGGAAAAGTTGCTGGCAGAATCATTGCCTGAGGCAGGTTTAAAATTGAGAGATTCTTGGCTCTTCTCATAATTTATGTAATTAATTTTCTACAAGTTTTTTTAGACTTGCTTCTGTGGGTCCTGTGATAATGCAAAAAGAACAAGTGACGCTCTGAAAGTAAAATACTTTTCATAAATTTAATCCACATTTAGTTTAAAAGACCTCATGCACTGTGAGCTTGTTTTATAGTCTTCTCCCCAAATGTAGGTGGGGAGAGTCACAGGAAGACATAAATAGCGAAGTCTCCAGTAACTGCATTTTTCTTGCTTTTCTTCTAAAAAAAAGACTGGAAGCTACTTTTGAGGATTTAATGTTGATTATGTGTTGGGTGTGTTTGGGTTTTTACCCTGCTGGCTTAATTCTCATTGATTATAGTCTTAATTTGTTTGTTTCTTTTTACAAAGAAATCCAAGCAATAGTTACCAATATTTACCAAGATAATAGAGTTCTTAATGCTGTGGATATTTTTTTGAATGTCTTGCCTTTTTTAATCTGCTTTCCAATTTCTTGGTAGGCAGGAAACTAGATGGTGTGTGTTTTTCCCTTTTGTGTACTTGCAGAACCCATGCATTGAATTTGAACTTCTGTGTTGCCTGTGAATAATGTAGAGAAGTGATACATTGCTTTGTACAGCAATGCACCTTGATTTTGAATGCGTAATGAATACTGTGGAAGGAACCAAACCTAAGGAAATTTTTATGTGAGTGTGTTCCTATATTTTTTTTTTTCCTTAATTTGTAACTGAAATTGGGGGGTAAAAAAAATTCAAACCAAACCCAAACTCCTAATCACCCCCTACCTCCTCAAATACCTAGTGTCTTGTCAGCTGTAGAATGATCTGTCTCTGTAGGTTAACCTTGAGGAGAGATTTTGTTGTTCCTGACTGTGGGTGAAATCAAAGAACTAGCAAAATAAGGTTCTCATTCTCTAGAGCTCTGTGTGGGGAATTGTTATAGGAAAGGAGGTCTTAACTTCTTAGGGTGTGAGTGGACTTGCATTTGAATCCTGAATTTGTTCTTTTGGCCACATAACATTTTCCCTCTTTCACCTAAGGAAAAATCTTTTTTATGCCAATTTCCCATAAAAGTGATCATGAATGATGTTAACTTCATTTGGTAAACCAATTCCTTTTGACAGAAAGGGAAAATATTAAGTATGCAATGAATGGATTCACAGATGAATCTACCAAGCAGACCGCGATGTTTACTCTCACAGGCTTTACTGTATACGAAGCTAGTAGATTCAAGTAATGGATTGAGAAGTTTATAAGCATTTGCAGAATGAGGACTTCTCAGTTAATCTTCTGTAAGATTTTTGTCTACACCAGCTTGTACGCCAGGATCCTACCTCATTTTCTGTGCTTGGGTCTTTGCGTTGTTTCTGCATTCAACTTTGTTTCCAGAAAAACACATCAAATCTGTGATCGTTACAGTATGCCATAGTAGTTAATATACCAGATTTAAGACATAAACAGAGCTAAAGAACTTCCTTCTTCACAAACCCCCAACAACTAAACCCTCAAAATGAATAAATTACTTAAATCTGGAAAGAAAGAAATATGCTGTGGGTTGTATGTGGCAGTGACATGTTAGCATCAGGCTCTTTGATTATTTACAAGACCTAAAGTCTTTCAGTGGACTTCTAAGGCTGAGTATTTTGCAGTCTAGCAATTTTCTGCTATTGTTATGTGTCCACGTAGATCTGTAACGCAATTTTGGTTACTTTTTTTGTATAGTCTGATAAAATATTGGTATAATCTGAAAATTATAGTTTTGTGATACTCTCCTTGGAAAATAGAAACTAAGCCTGCCATTAGATGCTAGGCCACAGTAGTTGATGGATCAGGGTAATGTATGTTACATTTTGTACTACACTTGGTCAAGTTTAATCTATATTATAGTCCCTGTTATTTTATTAAATTTAGTCTCTGCACTTTCCGTTTCCAGGCAGGCCTCTCATTCAGAGTACCAAGGCATGGTTCTCTCTGCATCTGGCTCCTCATCCCTATCTTTTCATTCCTTCCTCTCCTCCCTGTAGCCCGTTGCTATCGTTTTCTTTCACCATCTCTCTCTCTGCCTGGCTCCAAAACGCTGTTTTTTCATTTCTTCCTGTCTTGTAGCTTGTCAGTACTTTTTCTTTCCCTGACTCCCTGTCCCTGTTTCTTCCTTCTTGGCCCCATAGCACACTGTGATTCCATTTCTTTCTCCACCTCTGCTCTCCTAGCCGCCTGTCCCTCACTTCTAATTCCTCCCTCTCTGCACTGTTGCCCGGGCGGTCTTTTGCCTTTCTCCGTTGCTGGCTGGCTGGCTGTCCATCCCTGCTCATTCATTCCTCCCTCTCCCCCCTGCAGAGCCTGTTGCTTTTGTGCTTTCTCCATCTCACTGTCTCTGGTGCCCTGATGACCCTATTTTGGACTCCCACCACCCACCTCCTTCTTTCCATGATCATTGCTGTTCTTTTTGCTCTCCAGCTCTCTTTTTCCAGCTCCCTGTGTTGTCCCACAGTCGGGCCCGGTACTTGGTGTGCAATCGGCCAGTCTTGCACACAGAGCCAAGATATTTATTTATTTCATGTTTGTGCAAAGGTGGGTGCTAGGTAGCAATTCCCCAAAGCTGGCACACCGCACAGAGGAACAACCGTGTGTGTCTCTTGTTAGGTGTTTAGGAAAGATAGTGGAAAACCCGCCCAAATTTACATTCACTGGCTAGTGATTACCCTGTCACTTGCTACTGCTCAGGTGTATTGAAATGAGCTTCACTTGCAATGTCAGTCAGCACACATGCTCTTGGCAGGTGGGGGGGGCAATTTGCATAGTCCCTCAATGGAGTTGGTGGTCGCGATCTCCCCCTGCCACCTTTACCTTCGTCCTGGTTGCTGTGGGTTCTGCTGACTTCATACCAGCAATGTTCTTCTGTCCTTGTTAACCTGCCTTGTAGCAAGATGTTTCTCTTTACCTGACCTTGAAGTCCTCTTTTTGGTTTTCCTCCGGAGGCTGGTGATGAGCGAGGCGGGCGAGTTTACACGAAGCAGCCAGGCCTCAATTAAGCAGTGTCATTATCACCCAGGCACAAACCTGCACGCAGCTTTAGTCAGTCTACGTTTCCTCTCTTTGAGACTGTGGAAGAGGAACTTCACTGTAGTTTCTCTTGTATGAGTCTCATCTTCTCAGAACCCTACCTCCCTGTATTATTACACAGATACATATAAAAGTTAAGAAGGTGATTATTATAATGCTCAATAACTTCTTTAGCCAGTTATCTCAGCCATCTACTGAGATTAGGGAACCAGTAAATTAACCATTTATATGTTTCCTCAAATCCATGAGACGAGTCATCCCTTTGTATCTCATGGAGCATTTTAGTCTGTTTCCATATTTCTTCTAGGTCTGGAGAGATTCTGCCACTTTGATCCACGTGTACACAGCAACTAGTATTTAAAATTGTGCGTATCCCTCCCTGGGAAGTTATCATCATATAGGGCCTTTATAGCATCATAGGTCTCGCTTCTGATTTTCTCGGTTGCGGCTGAAATATTTATTATACCTTTTTCTAATTGTCCACCTCCTAACCAGGGAGTAAACCATCTACCAAAGGAGTGGTATCTTGTGGGTCTGTCAATCAGTGGATTATTTCTGTTTATTTCTCACGTGGTAGGTTCTTAGCCACACTTGAGATACTAGTTTCTCAATTCTTGTGCTATTTGGAACATAGTTCTTGGAACTAGGCTCCTAGAACACAAGTTCTGAACCAACTTGGTGGCGAGGCCTTACATGCACATCCCCACCGAATGGTTACCTCTGGGATGTATCACTAGGCAACTTGCATAATTTTTAGTAGAAATTGTAATTTCAATTTCCCATTCTTGATTTTCAGTGTTGTTGGCACTCTGAGTTACATTTTTCTACAAAATACTCCATGATGAGATACCATGATGAGGTACCGGGATTCTGATTAGTGGGACCCCTTTGTTTGAATATTCTGGAAAATTAGTACAAACCCAGCAACTTGACTTACTTGCAATCTGAACAGGTTTTTTTATAATAATTCAAAATGCTTATTCTTCTCCTATGGATTTCCTGCTTTCCCATTGTTTAACTTCATCCACAAGCAACAGGGGGGGAGTATCACCCTCCTTAGTCCCTTCATTCCTTGTCCAGAAATCTGGATATTGACACAAGTATACCAGCAAAGTGTCATGGTCACCAACTAAGCCCCACGCAGCCACTCACTCACTCCCCTGCCATGGGACAGGGAAGGGAATCGGAAGGGTAAAAGTGAGGAACCTCGTGGGTGGAGATAAAGACAGTTTAACAGGTAAAGCAAAGCTGCACATGTAAGCAAAGCAAAACGAGGAATTCATTCACCGCTCCCCATCGGCAGGCGGGTGTTCAGCCATCTCCAGGCAGCGGGGCTCCATCGCACGTGATGGTCGCTTGGGAAGACAAGATGCCATAACTCCGAACGTGTCCCACTTCATCCTTCCTCCCCCCAGTTTATATACCGAGCATGACGTCATATGGAATGGAATATCCCTTTGGCCAGTTTGGGTGTGCTGTCCTGGCTGTGTCCCCTGCCAGCTTCCCGTGCACCTGCAGCCTCCTTGCTGTCCGGCCAGCATGAGAAGCTGGACTGTCCTTGAGTACTTAACATGCTGATGTTTTGAGTTGTTGCTCTCAACAGCTCGTCTCACACTGGCTTCTGTGAAGAAAATTAACTCTATCCCTGCTGAAACCAGGACACTCGCATGCGTCCCGGTCCACCTCCGCCACCCTGCCCCAGCCCTCTGCCTGCCTCCCTGCCTGTCCCTGCCTCCGTCTCCCTCTCTGCTGGCCCACCTACCTGCCTGGCTCCCCGAAACTTGTTGCTCTTCTGCTGACTCTGCCCTGTACCATTTCCCCTATTAATTTTTTCTATGGTTCCCTCTCCGTGGCTCCCTCTCCCTACTTTTTAATGTTTTACTGTGTTTCTTGTACCCTGTTGCATTTTAATTTCTTGTTCTACTGTTCCCTCTCTCCAGGACCCTGTCTCTGCTTTTTAATTCCTCTATCTGTCCTGTACCTCGTCACTTAAAAGATTTTCTTCCTGTGTTTCCTTATATCCATCTCCCTGTCCCTGTTTTGTTTTTTTTTAATATTCCTGTTTTTCTTCTCCCTGATCACAATTTAAATTTTCTTTCTATGTTGTCTTCTGTCCATCCCCCTGACCCTCTGTTTTAATTCTTGTTTATGTTCCTTGTACTCAGTTGCTTTTTAAAGTTCCTTCTACATCTCCCTCTATTCGGCTACCTTTCTTCATTTTTTTTAATTCTCTATATTTCTTGTAATTAATTGATATTCAATCTCTCTTTCAACAATTCCCTTTATCTGTCTCCATTTCCCTAAATTTTAATTCCTCCCTTTCTTCCATATACCCTGTTGCTTTTAAAATTTTCTGAAAGAAAATTAATTCTATTCTCGTCCCTGTGCCTATTTTTTAATTCTTTCATGTGTTTCTTGTAGCCTGTCACTTTACAATATTTCTTTATACGTCTCCCTCTATTTGACTCCCTATTCCTACTTTTTAATTCTTCACTTTCTGTCCTGTACCCAGTCACTTTAATAATTTTCTCTCTGGGTCTCCATTTATTTTGTTTCCTATACTCTGTTAGTTTTTATTTCTATGGCTACTTTTATCCTGTTCACTGTCTTTATCTTTTAAAATGGATGTTGTCTACCTGGACTTTAGTAAAGCCTTTGACAGCGTCTCCCACAGCATTCTCCTGGAGAAACTGGTGGCTCCTGGATTAGACAGGTTTACTCTTTGCTGGGTAAAGAACTGGCTGGACGGCCGAGCCCAGAGAGTTGTGGTGAATGTCGTTAAATCCAGCTGGTGGCCGGTCACAAGCGGTGTTCCCCAGGGCTCAGTTCTGGGGCTGGTCTTGTTCAATATCTTTACAGATGACCTGGATGAGGGCATCGAGTACTCCCTCAGTAAGTTTGCAGACGACACCAAGTTGGGTGGGAGTACTGATCTGCTGGAGGGTAGGAGGGCTCTGCAGAAGGATCTGGACAGGCTGGATTGATGGGCCAAGGTCAACTGTATGAGGTTTAACAAGGTGAAGTGCAGGGTCCTGCACTTCGGCCACAACAACCCCATGC
The DNA here is from genome assembly GCF_964289735.1 of Phaethon aethereus. Taxonomy (NCBI): domain Eukaryota; kingdom Metazoa; phylum Chordata; class Aves; order Phaethontiformes; family Phaethontidae; genus Phaethon; species Phaethon aethereus. The sequence continues at coordinate 419,981 of NC_138594.1, forward strand.
AACGCTACAGGCTTGGGGAGGAGTGGCTGAAGAGCTGCCCGGCAGAAAGGGACCTGGGGGTGCTGGTTGACAGCGAGCTGAACATGAGCCAGCAGTGTGCGCAGCTGGCCAAAAAGGCCAACAGTGTCCTGGCCTGTATCAGAAATAGTGTGGCCAGCAGGAGTAGGGAAGTGATTGTGCCCCTGTACTCGGCACTGGTGAGGCCGCACCTTGAATACTGTGTTCAGTTTTGGGCCCTGCACTACAAGAAGGACGTTGAGGTGCTTGAGCATGTCCAGAAAGGGCAACAAAGCTGGTGAGGGGTCTGGAGCACAAGTCTTATGAGGAGTGGCTGAGGGAACTGGGCTTGTTCAGTCTGGAGAAGAGGAGGCTGAGGGGAGACCTTATCGCTCTCTACAAGTACCTGAAAGGGTGTTGTGGCGACGAGGGTGTTGGTCTCTTCTCCCAACTAACTAGTGATAGGATGAGAGGAAATGGCCTCAAGTTGCACCAGGGGAGGTTTAGATTGGGTATTAGGAAAAATTTCTTCACCGAAGAAAAGGTGGTCAAGCATTGGAACAGGCTGCCCAGGGAGGTGGTGGAGTCACCATCTCTGGAAGTGTTCAAAAAACGTGTGGATGTGGCGCTTCAGGACATGGTTTAGGGGACATGGTGACGTTGGGTTAATGGTTGGCCTTGATGATCTTGAAGGTCCTTTCCAACCTTAGTGATTCTGTGATTCTCTGTCCTGTGTGCTGCTGCTTCTAAGTTTCAGTTCTATTTCTCAGTTCAAGTTCACTGTCACTTATTTTTTAATTTTTTCCTGTCTTTCCTGTACCCAGTCACTTAAATTTTCCTTTTATGTTTCCTTTTTCAGGCTGTGTATCACTGTTTTTTAATTTTCCTGGCTATCGTGTACCCCGTCGCTTTTTACATTTGCCCCTACACACTCCCTGCGACCCTCTTTTGGTTCTAGAGTGCACTTTGCACCCTTCTCCCTTCCCAAAAATCTTACTTGATTCCATCTTTCTTCTCCAGAACACTCATCTTGTCCTCTATGCTATCATGTGAGGAGATGGAATCGTATCCTGATAGAAGAATTGGAATCAAGATTTATAACAGAGACCGATAATTCAACCTGTTCCCATTTTTTTTTTTTTTGAAAGATTTGGCCACCAAGTACTCTTATCATGTCCTATCCCATAGTGGGGGTATTAAATAGAGAGATGTTAACAGGAACTGGAACTCCTACTAGAGGTAGTGTCTGTCTAGAATCTCTAGGCATTTCAGTACACATCCAACAATCACTCTTGTTTAGAATTTGAGTAACACTCTGGGTCAATGCTAGCTGTGTATTCTGATCCCAGTAAATAATTTCACAAATTGGACTCATGGTTACCAAATTTACAATAAACACAATGTATTGATACATTTTGTCATTTTATCTTTAACTTCAAAGAGTCCTGTTGTTCTATCACCCATGGAGGGGAAGTGTTGTGGTTTAGCCCCAGCCGGCAACTAAGCACCACGCAGCTGCTTGCTCACTCCCCCATGGTGGGACGGGGGAGAGAATTGGAAGAGTAAAAGTGAGGAAACTTATGGGTTGAGTCAAAGACAGTTAAATAAATAAGGCAAAAGCCACGCACGCAAGCAAAGCAAAACAAGGAATTCATTCACCACTCACCATGGGCAGGCAGGTGTTCAGCCATCTCCAGGGAAGCAGGGCTCTGTCACACGTAATGGTTTCTTGGGAAGACAGACGCCATCACTCCGAACGTGCCTCCACCCCTTCCTTCTTCTTTGTCCCAGCTTTATATACTGAGCATGACGTTACATGGTATGGAATATCTCTTTGGCCAGCCTGGGTCAGCTGTCCTGGCTGTGTCCCCTCCCAACTTCCCATGCACCCCCAGCCTTCTTGCTAGCAGGCCAGCATGAGAAGCTGGACTGTCTTTGACTACTTGGCAACAACTCAAAATATCAGCACGTTATCAACATTTTCTAATCCCAAATCCAAAACATAGCCTCACACTAGCTTCTATGAAGAAAATTAACTCTACTCTGGCTGAAACCAGCACAGGAAGCCTTCTTAATCCTTGAATAGTGAATCCATGCTGATTGTTCCTTAATCTTGATAGCAGTGAAGGTTGTTAGCAGCACCTGGAAGGGTCCATTCCACATCTCTTCCAAGGGTTCGCCTGTAAAAGCCTTAATATAAACCCAGTGTCCTGGCTTAAAAGGATGAATAGGAGAATCCAGACCTCTAGATCTGGTTTCTAAAATTCTCTTGTTTACCTCATTAAGTTGTTTTCCTAATATTATCATATCTTTTTGTAGATTATTCTTGCCTAATTGGGTGAGATCTTCCCCTTGGTATTGGGATTGGTACAGCCTCTCAAACAAAATTTCAAATGGACTTAAATTCTCTTTCATTCTTGGTTTTACTCTGATTCGTAATAGGGCTAGTGGGAGCGCTTGGTACCAATGTAGATATCCTTCTTGATTGATTTTAGCTAGATGTTGTTTAATTAAGTGATTCATTTTCTCCACTTGCCCACTTGCCTGAGGTTGGTATGGAGTATGTAGTTGCCAGTCAATCTCTAAAAATTTACTAACTTGTTGCACTATTTGCGCACAAAAGTGAGTACCCCTATCGGAAGATATTACTGCTGGTACTCCAAATCTAGGAATTATCTTGTTTAAAAGTACTCGCGTCACTTCCTTAACCTTATTAGTCTTACAAGGGAAAGCTTCTGGCCAGCCTGAAAAGGTGTCTGTTAATACTAAAACCCCCCTTTTCTTGGGAGTTCAGAAAAATCTATTTGCCAGTGTTGTCCAGGCATGTTTCCCTTTCCAATACTCTCAATTTGTATCTTATGCGTGGTCTCCGGAAGTGTTCAAAAAACGTGTGGATGTGGCGCTTCAGGACATGGTTTAGGGGACATGGTGGCACTGGATTAATGGTTGGACTTGATGATCTTGAAGGTCCTTTCCAACCTTGGTGATTCTGTGATTCTGTGATTCTGTATTTGGATTGTTTTTCAAACGTGTTTCACATCTTTGGGTGACTTGCTTCACTGTAGTATATAAATTTTGACTCACTATTTTTTGATTTAAATATTTATACAATGCATCTGCTCCCCAATGTGTTTTATTATGTTCTTCCCGTAGGAGTTTCCATAATATGTTATAAGGTACTTTTATTCTACCATCTAGCATTGAATACATTCCTGTATGTTGGTTTTTCTTCCCTCTTAGATCATTTATCATAACATTATCTTCTTTAGAATATTCTAATTTCTTATTCTCTATTATATTGAGTTTACTGTCTGGGATCAAAGAAAAAGTTTTACAATTTCTGTCTGTTCTGCTGTCACCTTAGCTTCTTAATCAGCCAATTTGTTCCCAACCTCTGGATCAGTGTTACCCTTTTGGTGTCCTTTGCAGTGCATAATTGCAACTTCCTTCGGTAGTTGCAGAGCATCCAGCAATTGTAAGATTTCTTTAGCATATTTCACTTGCTTTCCTTGAGCAGTCAGCAGCCCTCTTTCTTTCCAAATAGCTCTGTGAGCATGTACCACTCCAATGGCATATTTGGAGTCTGTCCATATATTGACCCTCTACCCTTTTGAAATTTCTGGTGCTCGGATTAAGGCAATAATTTCTACCTTTTGGGCCAATGTTCCTGCAGGTAAAGGATTACCTTCAGTTATCTTACAAGTAGTGGTTACCACATAACCAGCCTTATGAAGTCCTTGCTTCACAAAACTGCTTCCATCAGTAAACAGATTTTCTTCGGTGTCCTCCAGCAGTTCTTCCTTTAAGTCAGGTCGACTGGCGTAAGCTGCTTCCATTGTCTCCAGACAGTCATGGACTACTGGTTTGGTAACCTTGCCACTGAGAAAAGATGCTGGATTCACAATGTTAGTTGTTACTATATTGACATCGTCCTGTTCAGCTAAGAGGGCCTGATACTTCAGGAACCAAGAGGGTGATAACCAATGTGCTCCCTTCTGTTCCAGCACTGTTAAAACCATGTTTGACACCAACACAGTTATCTTCTGGCCCATGGTAAATTTGCAGGCTTCTTCAATGTTAAGCACTACTGTTGCTATGGCTCTCAAACAGCTGGGCCAACCTTTGCTTACTTCATCTAACTGTTTAGAGAAGCATGCAACTGCCTACTTGTATGGTCCCAATCGCTGTGCCAATATGCCCAAAGCAATGCCTTGTTTTTCACGTGAAAAGAGCCAAAACGGTTTGGACACATTGGGAAGTCCGATTTAATTTTAATTTTAATTTCATTAATTCAGTTTTTAACAATTTAAAGGCTCTTTCTGCTTCCCCAGTCCAAACTAACAGTGAAGGGCTTCCTTTTAACAAATCATACAAGGGTTTCACCAATATCCCATAATTATAAATCCATAATCTGCACCAACCTGTCATTCCAAGAAAGTTCCACAATTCTTTTGCCGTAGTTGGCTTTGGTGTTCGGCAGATGGCTTCCTTTCATTCTGTCCCCAGCTCTTGTCCTTTCGAAATCCTGTATCTAAGGTAGGTTACCTGTGTCTGGATCAGCTGGGCTTTCTGCTGAGATACTCTGTAACTGCTCAGTTCCAGGAAATTCAGCAACCTAACAATCCATTGAATACATTCTTCTTTAGTTGTCGTAGCAACCAATAAATCATCTACATATTGTAATAATGTCCCATTTGGAGATGATAGATGCCATCCTTCAAGTTCCCGAGCTAACTGGTTCCCAAAAATTGTTGGGCTATTTTTGAACCTTTGTGGTAACACTGTCCAAGTTAACCCAAGCTGGGTTTTTCTCCCGATATCGGGATTTTCCCACTCAAAGGCAAAAATTTTCTGGCTCTCTTTGGCAAGGAGCAAACAGAAAAAAAAGCATCCTTTAAATCCAAAATGGTAAACCAGTTTTGATTTTCCTTTATCTTTGTTAGTAACTTATATGGATTTGCCACAACAGGATGTAAATCCCCAACTATATTATTTATGGCTCTTAAATCTTGCACTAAACGGTAGTTCTTCCCGTCTGGCTTTTTCACTGGCAAGATAGGAGTATTATACTCAGATTCACACTCTACCAATAACCTGAATTGCAAAAAATCATTAACTATCCCCTTTTATTCCTTCTCTGTCTTTGATTCAAACTGGTCTGGCCTCGGGCTTTAATTTAACTTCTACCAGAAAGGTATTTTTAGCCCTTCCGGGAATGCCAGATGCCCATACCCCTGGGAAAACCTGGTCCAAAACTTCTTGGGGTATCTGATTTATTTCTTCTATTTGAATCAAAGCTAGGCTCAAAATGTCTATCAATTGATCTTCTTTAATTTTAAAATTGATTTTTCCTTTCTCAAAAATAATCTTAGCTTCTAATTGTTCCAGTAAATCCCTTCGTATAAGCGGCTTAGAAGACCCAGGCATATACAAAAATCTGTGTGTTCCAATATGCTTTCCTAATTTATACTTAAGTGGTTGTAGGAAAAAAGCCTTTTCCTTCTGACCTGTGGCACTTACTACATTTACAAATTCCTCATCTATGGGTATTAGTTGCTGATTCACAACAGAATACGAGGCTCCTGTATCTACTAAAAATTCTACGTCCTTTTTCTGTTCCCCTAGCTTCAGTCTAACCAGTGGATTTGCCAGGATAGATTCCCCAGGTCCTCATCACTCCATTTCTGCTATCGTAGTGGATAGCCTATTTCCCGGCAATTTGGGACACTCTCCTTTCCGATGTCCCTGTTCCTTGCAATAAGCACACTGATCCTTTCCTAAAGATTGCCGGAAATTTCCCACTCGACCTCTACTAGATCTTCCTTGACCCCTTCCTCCGGTGAATCTTTGATTGCCCTGAGTCTGATGGTTCAAAGCTGCCACGGTAGCCATTGCAATTGTTTTGCCTAATTTCTGCTTTTCAGTATTTTCTCTATTCCTGTATACTCTCCAAGCTTTCTCTATTAGTTTCTCCAAATCTCTTACATATGGCTCTTTTAATTTTTGAAGCTTTGTTCTTATATCCTCTGATGACTGTCCTAAAACCAACAAAACTAATTGTTTTCGTCCCACATCTGAGGTAGTATCTAAAGTTGTACTTTTATGCATGGCTTCCCTTAGCCATTCCAAAAAGTCTGAGGGGGTTTCATCCTGACTTTGTTTTACCTCATACAATTTTGACCAATTTTACTGATTTTGGAATTCCATTTTCGAGTCCAAATTTTATCCACTTTTGATATGACTTCAATTGTCTATATTCCATACGATCATTAGGATCCCAGTTCAGAATGGTGAGAGGAACATGATTATCTACTCTACCAGTATACGTTCCTGCAGTGATAAGGTCTTCTATATGTGTTCGAGCAGTTTTAACCACTAGCTGTTTCTCTGTTTCCATCATTGATCCAACATTAAGTCTATATCTTTCCAGTCCAGATCCTGATTTTTTCTTTTTTTTTAACTATCAATTCAAATCTTTGTGCCACCCCTATTGGGTTGTCCCTATAATTAGCTTGTCTGTGGGAGTTGTATCCTTGTATCCTCGGTTGGACTCTGCTTCGGGTTACAGGACCCAAAGTGGCACTTCCAGAGGCAGAAGCAGATTCTTCATCAGAAGTATCTGCATTCCTTAAGGGGGAGAGAGAGACTGGCACCGAAGCTGATGGTGGTGTAATATAATCTTCCAGTCTTTCCTCTGACTCTCCCTTGTCTTTTAACTTAAGACATTTTTGTCCTATACTACACACTGAACAACATCGTTTCAGTTTTCCCAGTTCTTTCCCTTTTTCCTTCTCCAGAGCCAGGACAAAGGGCTCTGAAGGGGCTATATTGATTCCACAGTCTTTCTGCCATTCCGGGTGATTTCGCAATGTGAAAAACATATCTGCATAAACCACTTCATCCCATTTTCCCTCTCTCCAAAAGAACATTAGTTGTAATGTTATTGTATTGTAATGTAATGTATTATATTTTAATGTCCCATTAAAGGGCCATTTTTCTCCCTCAAATAACTTATAGAGAGGCCACCACTGACTAGAATACTTAATTCAGATTTTTCTATTACCAGTTTCATTCACCACACAAAAAATTGTACTTGATTAAGCTGGCCTGAACCTTGCTGTCCTGGTTTCAGCCAGGATAGAGCTGGTTTTCTTCACAGAAGCCAGTGTGAGACTGTGTTTTGGATTTGGGGTGAGAAACTGTTGATAATGTGCTGGTGTTTTGGGTTGTTGCTAAGCAGGCAAGGATAATCCAGCTTCTTGTGTTGGCCTGCTAGCAAGGAGGCTGGGGGTGCACGGGGAGCTGGGAGGGGACACAGCTGGGACAGCTGACCCAGACTGGCCAAAGAGATATTCCATACCATACGACATCATGCCTAGTACATAAACTGGAGTTGGCCGGGGGGTGGAAATCGCTGCTCGGGGACGGGCTGTCGATCACTGGGTGGTGAGCAATTGCTGTATTGGGCATCACTTGTTCTTGTACATTCCTTTGTTGGTATTATCATTGTTGTTTCCTTCTCTCTTTCTGTCCTATTAAACTGTGTTTATCTCAACCCAGGAGGTTTTTTTTCCTAATTCTCTCCCCCGTCCCACTGTGGGAGGGGGAGTGAGTGAGCGGCTGTGTGGTGCTTAGTTGCCGGCTGGGGCTAAACCACGACACTTGCCCAGTCAGACCAGTTTTATTCACCGCATTAAAAATCATACTTGATTAAGCTGGCCTGGACGCTTGCCCAGTCAGACCAGTTTTATTCACCACACTGAAAATTCACCACACCAAATATTCACCACACTAAAAATTCCCCACACCCAAACGTTCTGTTTACAACCAGAACATTAAGGGTTAACAATCGATTCAACTAACACAGTTCCAAAGTCTGTCATGTGCTTCGTCCGTCTCTGGCCGCTCTCCTCGCGGAACCACGAATCAGGACTCTGCACTCCGATGCGGACACTTGCAGTCCAACTGCGTCTCACTTACTCAAACACTCACAACGTTACTTGTACAATGAAGCGCTTTCATAGAATACACGGTACCAAGCACAAAACTTCCAAGCGATAGCTATCCCATCCCATACTCCTGCAATTTCAGCAAAGAGCACCCATCGCGTACTTCCCTTTATCAGGGATTCCCACATTTGCGTACTTCCCTAGTCAGGAATTCCCACGCCACTACTGGATTCAAATCTTAACCCCCCAGGGGGAGCACCAATGCTCTTCACCTCGCGTAGGACATCTCCTCACGACTTACAGGTTCCCCTCCCAAATTAACATAACTGGTCCACTGATGGTTCTTGTCTGTCCCTGCAGTGATCGGGTGAGCGAGGGAGGTCCTCTGAGAAATCTCGGGGCACACCAAGGACATCCCACTCTCAGCTGGTCCCGCAGCCGGGCGGAGAGGGTCCCATCTTGGGTGCCAAAATTGACATGCGGAAACAAACTTCAGAACTCAAAACTCTTCTTTGTTTTAGTTTTCAAGAGGCCTGCTTTCCTCGTGATTAACTGTTTACGCATAGTTACAATGTTAGCATTGAGGAAATACAGTCTAAGGACCATGAGAGTAGACTGTTAAACATAATCACATAGTTATTAGGCTAAAGAAATCTATATAAAAGTTAAACTAATCATGTAATCAATAACCTCCCATATATTAAGGAATTTGCAAAAGTTAGAGTTGATTAGTGGTACATGCGAAAAACTTGTAACTGTTTTAGATCGTTGTTTCAATAGCATAACCCGCCATTCGAGCTCCATCCTTTACAAAACTACTCCCGTCGGTATAGCAAGTGTGTTCAGCTTCCTCCAGCAGCTCCTCTGTAAGTCAGGCCTGCTTACATACACGGTCTCAGTGGTTTCTACGCAGTCATGCACAACAGTCTCCATTTCCTGCTTATCACTGTAGAAAAGAAGCAGGGTTTGCAACAGTAGATGTGACAATTTCTACATCATCCTGTTCCATCACGACTGCTTGGTATTTCAGGAACCTTGATGGCGAGAGCTAATGTCCTCCTTTTTGTTCCAAAACGGAAGTTACAGCATGGGAAGTGTGCACAATCTTCTTTTGCCCCAAAGTGAATTTTCAGGCTTCTTGAATAATCAAAACAATGGTGGCCATTGCCCGAAGGCATCCTGGAGACATCCTTTTTGGACTTCATCCAATTGTTTGGTGAAGTACGCTACTGCTTGCTTATGAGGACCCAGCCTCTGGGCTAGAATTCCCAAAGCCACTCCTTGCCTTTCATACGAGAACAGCCAGAAGGGCTTTGTTATGTCAGGCAAGCCCAGAGCTGGAGCCCTCATTAGCTCCACTTTCAGTTCTTTGAATGCCCTCTTAGCTTCATCAGCCCATATTAATTGCGTTTGGCTATTTTTCAGTAGTTCATACAGATGTTTAACCAGAAGTCCATAATTATAGATCCATAACCGGCACCAACCTGTCATTCCTAAAATGGTTCGAAGCTCTGTTACCGTGGTCAATTCTGGAGTCCTGCAAATAGCTTCTTTTCAGTCATTCCGAGATGTCTCTGTCCCTTAGAAATCACAAATCCCAGGTATATTACTTCTTTCTTCAAGATCTGGGCATCTCTGTAATGAGACTTGGTAACCACTTAGTCCAAGAAAATTCAACAAACTCACAGTCCATTCTTTACATTCTTCACCCTTTTCTGTGTCTATCAAAATACCATCTACATACTTCAAAAGAATCCCTGACGCGGAAGTCTCGGACACGACGCATACGACCAATATGATCAGGTCAATGCCGTTTATTGTCTTGTCTGACTCCAATATATATCATAATTTTCGCTTAGTCACTGCACACACACTCATGATTGGTTACAGCTTGTTACACACATTATTGCAATTGGCTTTATACAAGATATCACGCGCTGTCCATGCGCCTCTCACACAGTCAGGATTCGCTGCCTGCAGGTGTTCCTGTTTTCCTTGCTTCTTCGTAGTTGTTTACCACAGCTCCTTCTCCTCAAGGCCGAGCCGTGCAGGTGTCCAGCAGTTTACCAGCTTCTCAATGCCGCAGCTCCTTCTCCTTAAGGTCGAGCTGTGCAGCTCAACGCCACAGCTCCTTCTCCTTAAGGTCGAGCCGTGCAGAGTGATCCCAACAAATCCCATTTCCCGAAGGTCTTTCCCAGGCCTCTAATTCTTTAGGTAATTGATTTCCAAAGATTGTGGGGCTGTTTTTAAATCCTTGGGGTAGCACTGTCCGGGTTAGCTGGGTTTTCCAATTCAAAGGAGAATAAATTGCAGCTTTCAGGGGCCAAGGTGAGGCAAAAGAATGCATCTTTCAGATCTAATACTTTGAACCATTCATAGGTTTCTTTTAAATTAGTCAATAAGGTATATGGGTTTGCCACTACCAGGTGTAAATCTTCAGCTATCTTATTTATTGCCCACGGGTCTTGTGTCAATCTGTAGGCTTTGCCATCAGGCTTTTTGACAGGCAGAATAGGAGTGTTACACTCTCAAGAGCATTCAATTAATAATCCGAATTTTATAATTTCTTCTATAATCCTTTTCACTCTTTGCCTGGCTTCCAATTTCAGGGTATAGTGCTTTACCCTAACAGGCCGTGCTCTCTTTTTAACAACAACCAATTCTGCATTTTTAGCCTTTCCAGGTATTCCTGAAGCCCATACTCTTGGGTATACCTGGCCTTTTATTTCTTGTATAATTTCTTCTTCCCTAATTTGAGGTTCAGTAAGAGCCAAACTTAAAATTTCATCATAGTTCTCTTCTGGTATTTTAAATTCAATTTCTCCATCTCTAAATCCTATTTCAGCATTCAATTGCTCCTAAACCACTTCCCAAAAGTGGTTTAGGAGCCTCAGGCAGGCAAAGGAATTTAAGAATCCCTTCACTTTTCCCAATTTTAAATTTTAGTGGTTTCAAAAAGAACGCCTTTTCAGCCTGTCCAGTTGCTCCCACAATATTAACAGTTTGCCTACTCACGGGTAATAAGGTCTGATTTAATGCTGAAAATGTGGCACCTGTATCTATTAAAAATTCTGCAAGTTTCTCTTCTTTCCCTAGCTGAACTTTTACCAAGGATTCCGTTAGGGAAAATTCCCCTGGTCCCTGTCAATTATATTCCAGGTCGGTAATCGTCACTGACTTGCCCAATCTCGGGCAATCCTTTTTCTAATGTCCCCTTTGCTTACAATAAGCACACTGATCTTTTGGGAGGGGTTGATTTCCCCTAGATGGGGCACTTACGCTACTTCTCATGGCTCCTCTCCTCCCTGTTTCCTGGTGGGTTCCCAGAGGTTACCTGGCCCCTGTGGTGTGCAAAGCAGCCGCTGTAAGCCCTGGCAATTATTTTGCATATTACTCTCTCTCTTTCTAACTATCTCTATTCCAATACACTTGCCAAACAGTCTCCAGCAATTTCTTTAAATCTCTCACATCTGTTCCTTGCACTTTCTGTAACTTTCTCCTGATATCATCCCTCATCTGTCCCAAAACCAGGAATATCAACTGACCCTTTCCCTCCTGAGGTAGGGTTTAAAGAAGTATATTTCTGCATCCCTTCTTTTAAGTAGTTCAAAAAATAAGTAGGGGATTCTTTTCTATCTTGTTTAATTTCATACAATTTAGACCAATTTACTGATTTTGGGACAGCATTTCTTATTCCATAAGCAATCCATTCCCTGTTCCGCATTAATAAGTCCTGGGCTCCTGGCTGGTTAAAGTCCCAACTGGGATTGGTAATGGGAACATGGTTATCTGCTGTTCCCGGAAGAGTTCCAGCCAAAACCAGAGCCTGTACTTTAATTTTCATGAGGCTTGCTTTCCATGTGGTTAACTGCGTACACATAGTTACAATGTTAGCATTGAGGCAAATACAGCCTAAGGACTATGAGAGTAGGCCATTAAACATAATCACATGGTTCTTAGGCTAAAGAATTCTATACTAAAATTAAACTAATGATGTAATCAATAACCTTCCATATATTAAGAAATTTGCAAAACTTACAGCTGATTAGTTACACATGCTAAAACCTTATACTTGTTTTATATCCTCGTTTCAGTATGTTTAACCTGCAGGAAGGGACTTTGCATTCCCTGGATGTCACTCTTGTTCCTGTGAGATGCAGAGCTGCAAGCAGGCAAATGCAGTGGATACAGTGAGGGCTGTGGTGGCTCTAGTGCTGTGAGTGAGCGTGTGATCTCCTGAAGGTGCGTGTTAGTACCACAGAGATAGCCACTTTCTGCACACACTAGCCACTCTCTCCAGAAATACAGAGGGTGCAGCCCCAGCCCTGCTGCTGTGACTAGTGTGGCAAGGAGCCCAGGCATTCCTCAGGTACCCTGGTTTCTGAGTCTGGTTTTTTGTGGTGCATATGGGGATACTGAAACAGCCTGACTTCATGTCAGCCCTATGCCTGAGGTAGAAGTTGCAGGAAAAGGCTGAGAAACTGTGGTCTCAGGGCGAGAATTTAGCTTTAAACATCTGCTTTTTTCCAGGGTGTTTTTAGCATAGAGTGATGGCAGGAGAGATGAATTCCTGGGACATCCTTTTGGAAGCAATGGAGGATTTTGTGTTGGACATGTTCAAGAAGTTCAAGCTTAAATTATCACATACTGATCATGAAGGCACTTACAATCTGTCTAGAGGTTTACCTGAAGAAACGAATGACCCAGTCAGCCTTGCTGACCACACGTGAACACTATGGACTAGACACTGCTGTGGACGTAGCCATCTGTGTGCTGGAAGGGATCAAAGAAAGAGACGCTGCAGCTAAGCTGAAGCAGAAGAAACAGCAAAGTGAGGAAATGGGAGATTATGAATACTTTTTCTTTCTTTCTCTTTGACTGGTCCCTGGAAAAAGCATAAGTGACTTCTTAGCAGTGGTGAGAGCGAGCAATTTTCAAGCCCTGGGGAAGGAGGAGGAGAGAAATCCAGTGCATTCCTTCCTAGGGAGAGGAACTGCAGGGACTCCTTCCTGCTGCTGCTCTACATGCCCTTTTCAGGGACTTCTGTTCTGATTCTTTTCTTTCTCCCTGGTGTCTAAGCTCTTAGAGCAGGTCTCAGCTGAGACCTCCAGGAAAGGCAACATGGAGCAGAGGTGTAAGGCGTGATGTTTCTTGGAGAGAACTATAGGCAGGTTGAAAGAAGAACTCTGGGATCTGCCTGGATTTTCAGGGGGTGAGGAGCATTCACTGTGCTGATGTGCCAGCATCAGTAGCAAATCACTGACTTTGCACTGTCCTCTGGGATTTTAGGCAAGAACTGGGTCCTGGAGGAATCTGCTGCCCCTGAGGATTGTCCATAGAATGCTGTTGCATGAAAGTGCTAATACACATGTTCAATACCTGTTTCAGTTTTGGGTCCTGTAACGTCAGTTGAAGGTAAGTGCCATTTCTGCAGAAACCACTACGCTATGTGCTACTGTTTCATAGAGTCATAGAATGATTAAGATTCTATGGAAGGACCTTTAAGATCATCGAGTCCAACCATCAACCCAACACCACCATGCCCGCTAAACCATGTCCCAAAGTACCACATTTACACATTTTTTGAAAGCCTCCAGTGATGGTGACTCCCTCCACCACTTCCCTGGGCAGCCTGTTCCAATGCTTGATCACTTTTTCAGTAAAGAAATTTTTCCCAATATCCAATCTAAACCTCCCCTGGTGCAACTTGAGCCCATATCCTCTCGTCCTATCACTAGCTAGTTGGGAGAAGAGACCAACACCCACCTCAGTACAACCTCCATTCAGGTACTTGTAGAGAGCGATAAGGTCTCCCCTCAGCCTCCTCTTCTCCAGACTGAACAAGCCCAGTTCCCTCAACTGCTTCTCATAAGGCTTGTTCTCCAGACCCCTCACCAGCTTCGTTGTCCTTCCTTGGACATGCTCAAGCACCTCAGCATCCTTCTTGTAGTGAGTGGCCCAAAACTGAGCATCGTATTCAAGGTGTGGCCTCACCTGTGCCAAGTACAGGGTCATGATCACTTCCCTACTCCTGCTGGCCACACTATTTCTGATACAGGCCAGGACACTGTTGGCCTTCTTGGCCACCTGGGCACACTGCTGGTTCATGTTCAGCCGGCTGTCAATGAGATCTCCCAAGTCCTTTTCTGCTGGGCAGCTTTACAGCCACTCTTCCGCAAGCCTGCAGCATTGCATGGGGTTGTTGTGGCTGAAGTGCAGGACCCTGCACTTCACCTTGTTAAACCTCATACAGTTGACCTTGGCGCATCGATCCAGCCTGTCCAGATACCTCTGCAGAGCCTTTCTACCCTTCAGCAGATCAACATTCCTGCCCAGTTTGGTGTCATCTGCAAACTTACTAAGGGAACACTCGATCCCCTCATTCAGATCACCGATAAAGATATTAAACAAGACCAGCCCCAAAACTGGGCCCTGGGAAACATTGCTTGTGACCTGCCACCAGCTGGATTTAACTCTGTTCACCACAAATCTGTGGGCTCAGCCATGTATGCTCAGCCATGGGCATCACATGCACAAGCCTCCAGTCATCTGGGACCTCCCCTTTTAACCAGGACTGCTGATAAATGACGGAGAGTGGCTTGGCAAGCTTCTCCGCCAGCTCTCTCAGTACTCTTGGGTGGATCCCATCAGGCCCCATAGACTTGTGGGTGTCCAAGAGGCATACAGCTCCTTAACTGCTTCCTCCTGGATTACAGGGGGTTTATTCTGCTCTCCATCCCTGTCTTCCAGCTCAGGGGGCTGAATACCCTGAGGATAACTGGTCTGACTATTAAAGACTGAGGCAAAGGTGGCATTAAGTACCTCAACTTTTTCCTCATCCTTGGTGATAATATGCCCCCCCCCCATCCAATCAAGGATGGAGATTCTCCTTGGCTCTCTTTTTGTTGTTGATGTATTTGTAAAAACATTTTTTGTTACCCCTTATGAATGTGGTCAGATTGAGTTCTAGCTGGGCTTTTGCCTTTCTAATTTTCTCTCTGCATGACCTAACGAGATCCTTGTACTCTTCTTGAGTTGCCTGCCCCTTCTTCCAAGGGTGATAAACTCTCCTCTTTTTCCTGAGTCCCAGCAAAAGCTCCCTGTTCCGCCAGGCTGGTCGCCTTCCCCACCAGCTCTTCTTACAGCACATGGGGCCCGCCTGCTCCTGCGCCTTTAAGATTTCCTTCTTGAAGACTGTCCTGCCTTGCTGGACCCTTTTGTCCTTCAGGACTGTCTCCCAAGGTACTCTCTCAACCAGTGTCCTGAACAGGCCGAAGTTTGCCCTCCTGAAGTCCATGGTAGCAGTTTTGCTGACACCTTCTATCATATCATGGTCGCTAAGCCCAAGATGACCTCCAACCACCACATCTCCCACCAGTCCTTCTCTCTTTGTAAACAGCAGGTCAAGCGGGGCACCTCCCCTGGTAGGTTGAAGTATTTGAAATTTTTCCATAGTACTATTCTTCATATATTATTACTTTTTCTTCCCCCCCTCTCCCTGATCATTTTGTCTGGACCAATAAGAATTCTTCAATTAAACTTGATTTTAAGTTTACTAAGAATAAATCCTTGGCTTTATGTCTAAGGTGTTTCCTTTTTCCCCATTAGACATTTCTGAACATAACACCACCACTGCGCATATTTTCAGTAATCAGTGCTTGCAAAAGATGAGTTTGTTATTCACATAGGACAGTTCCACGGAAGAGATACACAGCCTTCTCTTGAAGAAAGCAATCCAGAGAACTCTACCTCCTTTAACTGAGGAATAAACCATTGTAAACATCAGCTGGCACCTGCCTGGCTACAGAGAGTGGATTAGATAAATTTTCTCATTTCACAAGTAGTTAAAGCATCAAGAGCTCTGACCAGATTCCATGGGTCCAACAAAAGACACTTCCAGATGCTGCAAGTTTTGATAATGCTGGTGGGAAAAAAGGGTTCTCCAGTGTGAATGTGGGCATTGTGTCATGGGTCCAATGTATGCCTGACAGCATTTTCCCCAACTCTATTCATGCAACAAGAGAATGGCCTGGTGTCATCTTGCAATTAAAGGATCCTGACTGCGCCACTCTATCCCCAACCTAGGGAAAAAACAGGCTGGTTCTGGATCACTGACCTGAACAACCCCTGCAGCACAATATAAGGGTGTGAGGTCATTGGGATGAATGTCCTTACGCAAAAAAAAACAGCTTCGTTTGGAATGACTTTCAAGTAATCACTCAGCAGTCTCTCAACCCTCTCTGATGCTCAGCGGCTTTCCCTCTCACATCTTCTCCACTTCCCAAGCAGGATGGGTGCCGCCACTTGGAAGAGTGAAGCCAAGAAAGTCAAGTCTATGGAGCAATGGCTATGCAATTTGCAGAGAACAGTTTGACCTTTCTTCACTTGAAGAAGTCACAGAACACCTTGCATGGCAGGAAAATGTGTGAACCATGGGTGCTGGAGGTAAGCAGAGGCCCACTGTGAAATGGTCTGGGGATCTGAGCCTCCTTCATTCTCTGCCCTTCGGGCAGAGAGGCCTCCTGCAGGGGCTTAGCTGTGCTCTGAGCTCTTCCATGGCTCTGCAAGGACTTGTTTTTCTCAAGTCAGCCTTAAGGCCAACCTCAAGGCTGAGGTCAGCCTCAGCCCCTGAACTTGAGTTGCGTCAGGAATCCTTCACATCTGAAATCTGAACAGAGTAGTGGTCAAACACCTGTGGTGGATTGGCCCCAGCCAACAGCTAAGCACCCACACAGCCACCAGCTCACTCTGCTCTTCTGCAGGACAGAAAGAAAATAGAGGGAAGGCAAGATTTCTTCATCAAGATAACAGAAGTTTTATAGGTGAAGAATAAGTTGCATGTGCAAACAAAGCAAAAAAAAAGCAATATATTCACTACTTCCCATAAACAAGCAGATGTTTAGCCACTTCCTGGAAAGCAGAGCCTCAGCATGCATAAAGGGTTTCTTGGGGAGACAAATGATATAACCACAAACAACCCCCATTTTCATCCTTTCCCTGAGCTTTTCTTGATCAGCATGACATAACATGGCTTGGAATATCCCTTTAGTCAGTTCAGGTCAGCTCTCCCAGCTCTGCCTCTTCCCAATTTCTTGCCCACTCCTAGACTACACTATTAGGGAAGGAAGGGAGTGGGAGGGGGCAGAGTGGGAAAAGAGAAAGCCTTGATGCTGTGTAAGTACTGTTCAGCAACAGCCTAAACCACATGGTTTTAGTCATGAACGCAAAACACAGCACCATACAGGCTGCAATGGTGAAAATTAACTCCAGTCAGACCCAGTACCATTCCCCATGAAGGGGAGGATGTGAACAGCACATTCATGTGGCCTGAAGGTACTGAAAGGTTCTGTCACAATCTGACATGACATCTCAAATGACCATTGCTTTGAGGAGGGAGCAGAAATACTGCTGTACTCTAATGTATCACCATGCTCTCAACCAGGAGCAAATGCAAACCAGACCTTTCAGAGGAAACAGACGAGTTTTTTGTCTCATGGCCATGTTTTGCAAGCCTAAAATTGCTGTTTGTTAATACACTTCACAATGAAGAGGGGTATCAGGCTCCCCAGGGCTATGGGACACCATTTCACAGAATCACAGAATAATTTAGGTTGAAAAAGACCCTTGAGATCATCAAGTACAACTGTAAATCTAACACTACCAAGTCCACCACTAAAACGTGTCCCTAAGCACCACATCTCCATGTCCTTTAAAGACCTCCAGGGATGGTGACTCCACCACTTCCATAGGCAGCCTGTTTGGATAAGAAATTTCCAATAAGAAATTTTCTCTAATATCCAATGTAAACCTCCCCTGGTGCAACTTAAGGCCATTTCCTCTAGTCCTGTCACTTATTACTTGGGAAAAAGAGATGAATACCCACCTCACTACAACCTCCTTTCAGGTGGTAGTAGAGAGCAATAAGGTCTCCCCTCAGCCTCTCTTCTCCAGACTAAATGACCCTGGTTCCCTCAGCCACTCCTCCTAAGACTTGTTCTCCAGACCCCTCACCAGCTTCGTTGCCCTTCTCTGAACACGCTGAACACATGCAAAGAAGAAGCCAGTCTGTGAGCTATAGTCAAAGGCCCCCTGCATTGGGTCCCACCCCTACGGGATGACCATACGGTATTGCTGGGACTGACTCTGGGCTTTGCACAGTGCTGCTGTTGGAGATATGTGAGGAATGAAGCTACGGGTATTGTTTAGTCTCTGTGACTAGTTGAAGTTTAGTCTCTGTGATTAGCTCCTCTTGAAACCCCAGAAGCTCACCAGTGTTGAGTGTGTAACTCCCACTAATGTCCATTTATCCCAGCAGACACTGGACAATTTCTTCAGTGTTCCTCTCCATTGTCTTTCCTTCCATCTGGGACTGGCCCTGGTCATTCTAACCTGCTATCTCCCACTTGAAGGAGATAACACCTCTGAGTAAAACAGAAGAGGAATGCTGAGGAAACTCACTCTGGGAGGAGACAACAGTGATGGGACCAGATCTCCCATGAAAATTCCTCTTCGTGTCAAGAATGACCAAAACAGGTTACTGCACTATAGATGGGGGAGAAGCACCTGGTAACTGATTAGAGAATACCAGCACTATGCCCTGGCTTCAACAGAGCCACTGCCAAAAAGGAAACCAGCTGACTACCTCTTGGAAGGAATACGAAGTTCCAGTTTGGATTAATCTCACAGAAGAGGGACATACACCTTTTTTTGTTCCAGAACATATGTCAGAAGTATCATGCCCAGAAGAGAACCAGTCACCCTGACAGGAATCCTGCCAGCAGAAAGAGGAGCAAGTTCAGACTAACCAAGTTTGCCAGGGAGGATACAAGGGTGGGAGAGCCCGGAGTGGCACAGGCTTAAGTAGTAAGACCAGTTGTTCTCAGCCCACTGAGCTGGAAGACAGAGACAGGGAGCAGAATGAAGCCCTCAGTAATCCAAGGGGAAATGGTTAATGACCTGCTACACCACTCAGATGTGCACAAGCCTACGGGGCCAGGTGGGATCCACCCAGGGGTACTGAGGGAGTTGGCAGAAGTGCTCACCAAGCCGCTTTCAATCATTTATCAGCAGTCATGGCTTAACTGGGTAGTTCCCCGTTGACTGGAGGCTTGCCAATGTGGTGCCCATCTACAGGAGGGGCCAGAAGGAGGATCCGGGGAGCTACAGGTCTGTCAGTCTGACCTGGGTGCCAGGGAAGTTTATGGAGCAGATCGTCTTGAGTGCCATCACACAACACATACCGGACAACCAGGTGATCAGGCCCAGTCAGCATGGGTTTATGAAAGGCCAGTCCTGCTTAACCAACATCTCCTTCTATGACAAGATGACCTGCTTAACGGATGAGGGAAAAGCTGTGGATGTTGTTTACCTGGACTTTACTAAATCCTTTGACACACCCTCCCACAGCATTCTGCTAGAGAAGCTGGTGGCTCATGGCTTAGACAGGTGTACTCTTCACTGGGTAAAAAACTGGCTGGACGGCCGAGCCCAGAGAGTTCTGATGAACAGAGTTGAATCCAGTTGGTGGCTGGTCACAAGTGGTGTTCCCCAAGGGCTCAGTTTGGAGGCCCATTTTGTTTAATACTTTTACCAATGATCTAGATGAGGGGATCAAGCTCACCCTCAGTAAGTTTGCAGACTAAACCAAGCTGGGTGGGAGTGTTGATCTGCTTGAGGGTAGGAAGGCTCTACTGAGGGATCTGGACAGGTTGGATCGATGGGCCAACACCAACAGTGTGAGATTCAATAAGGCTAAATGCCAGGTCCTGCACTTGCATCATAACAACCCCATGCAGCATTACAGGCTTGGGAAAGAGTGGCTGGAGAGCTGCACAGCGGAAAAGGACATGGGAGTGTGTGAGAGACCAAACCGTGGGGCAAACCATGGGGCCTTTGTCTCAAGGATTGTTTGTCTGGGTAAGAATTCCTTCAGCTGGCGATGGGAGTGGCTGCAGGGACAGAGAGACCTCCAATTGGGGCTACAAGGCCCAATCATGCACCATCGCGTCATGCGATAGCCGCATGACAGTTGCGTGAGGAGTGGGGCTGGAGCCATGTGAAATATACGTGCATGTGCAGACGGGCAAGTACGTGTCGTTTTCATGGAAATGGCAGCCCTTGAATGAGAATACAAGGGACTGCCAAGACAAGCCCTCGTGCGTGCCGCCGCCACGATCGCTCACCACCGAAACATCGAGAAGCTTGGACTCCAGGACGATGTGGATCCATGGTGGTGACTTGCAAGTCTATCCTGAATGTTTGCTTGATTTCTGTCTTTTTATTCCATTCTGTCCTATCGCTACTAATTTCTTACTATTAATAGTAAGTTATTGCTACTAATTTTTTATTTTATTTTTGATAATAGAAGTTGTTTCGGGTATATGGCATTTGACCTCATTTGTGTCTTAATCTCGCTCTTGGGACCATACCGAAACCTCCCCCAACATTGGACCAGGACAGGCACCTCCTCCTAGGGAGCCAAGTCCTTGGCTGTGAACCTGGAGGTGACCTGGGGACAGACTGCTGGGCCTTGCAGGGTGATCAGCCGAGCTGGGAGGCAGCATGCCTGCTCTTCTTCAGCTGGAAAGACCTGTGTTATGCTCTTAGCTGATTGATAGGGAAGAAAAGAGAAAAGGTGTGTCTGTCCTTTCCAACAGTATGGTAGATCAGTTGCTGGAAGGGACAGCAGAGAGAGAGGAGAAGAAAGGCTGCACTTTGCTCATGCGCTACTCCACAGCTTCATTCTGTGCAGACCTCTTGTTAGAGCATTCATCCCGTAACCACTGGACAAGAATTCAAGTCCCATTAAAGCCTGCATCCTATTACATCCTACTACAGGCTCTAACCAATGATGTTTACCAGGCATCCACTGCCAAAAACACTGTGGGTAAGGGTGGAAGTTGAGTACAGCCCTTCTGCTCCTCTCTCCCTCTGCCCTCCCTGCCAAGTACAATTCAGGAACCTTGCAAAGAGAGAAAAGCCAGGACAGAGACACCTTTTCTTCCCTGCCCTGCCCTCCTTTCCCATTAGATGAAAGCATAACTCAACTCTTTCTACCTCAAGGCCAGCAGGCAGGCAGTGCTGTATCCGTGGTGACCCAAGCTTCGACTGGCTGCCCAAGGTCAAACTGCCCAAGAGATGCCTCAGGGAAACTTGGGTTTTGCTGAGGCTGAGCAAAGCTGAGGGGAAAGGAGAGGGCACGCCTCTCCACCTAACTCAGTAGGCTTGGAGTGCCAGCTCTGGGCACATGCCTGGAAACCCTTGAGGGCAGGAGGCAGCCAACAAGGGCCTGACTGAGTTCCCAGACACCTTCCCCTTGGCGCTGAGACTTGGCAGGAGGAGGCTGTGAGGGGGGCAGGTCTGAAGAACAAAAGTGGATCACAAGTCTATGCATGCTTCTCCTCAGCCACCTCCTTGTCAAATCAATTGGGGCAATTTCATACCTTTAAAACAAGAACAAAAAAGCCCAAATCAGGAAGACTGCACTGCCCAGCACTTCAGATTTATTGTCTGGCTTTCTACTTCAGCTGCGTTAGGGCACTTGGCGTAACCAGCAGCACAGAGCGCTGGCAGACGTTTCCCTGGCTTCTTCACAGGTATTGTCAGCCTGGTAACTTCTATTCAATCTACCTTTGCTGTGAAAAAAGTTCATTTGTCAGACAGTCCTGCTCTCATCACATTCACAAATTCTCCTGCTTCAGGGCTGAGTGTGCATGTGTGCACGTGCCTCTGTGTGTGTGTTTCTGTTGAGTATCTCCCCTTCCTTGCATGCACTAGCATTCCAGCAGGGAGGCACAGAATGAGGTCAGTGTCTAATGGGAGCAGTTAAAGCTCATCTGTTTAAAACTTGCTTTGTCAAATCTAGAGCAAGCAAGGAGGCTGTGCTCCTTGGGGATGGGGAAGGACACCCCCCCTCACATCTACGAAGGGGTGCCTAAACTCTGAGCAACAAAAGAGGGATTTCATGCTCTTATGTTTTCAGTTATGGCTGAAAATACAGCTCTGGCCCCTGCTGTGATCAATCAGGAGATGACAGTGGCAATACCTGTGAAGCCATGAGCCCATGGTGCTCACAGGGTTGCTGCTGCTGCATCCTCTCCTGCACAGAGCCAAAGCGACAGGGAAAGGTAGGTAACAAATTCTGTGCTCCAGCCGAAGCATAAACTGGCACCTGTGTATCACAGCAATGAGAGCAGAAGTCAGGTTGGCAATGGCCTCCGGAGGTCATCTGGACATCGGCCCTGCTCAAAGCGGGGCCAAAAGCAAAGCCTGATCAGGTGAACATTTCCCAGGATGGAGGAGCTGCAGTCTCTCTGGGAAGCTTGCGCTCCTATTGATCGGCTCCTGTGGTAAGAGCATTTATTTTCTCATGCTCTTCCTGCAACTTGCCATCATTGCCTCTTGTCTCCCTGCTGTGCACGTCCAAGAAGAGTCAGGTTCCACCTCCTCCCTGCCTTCCTGTGGGCACCTGAGGGAAACCACAGTGTCCCCTCCTCAGCTTTCTCTTTTCAAGGCTCAATAAATGCCCTGGTGAGTGCTTGTTTGTAACTAACTTAACCATGATCCCGGAGGGTCTGTCCAAACAGCCTCTTGTCGCATGCTGTGTGCCTCAGATCCTGATGGCCTCCTCTAGTCACTGACCACTTTGTCAGTGTCCTTCTTATTCTGGCGGTAATGGAGCAGACCCAAGACACTGAATGTCACGCTGAGAAAACCCAGAGCGGCGGAGGGGGACAATGATCACTTCCCTTGATCTGCTGGTTGTGCTCTCCCTTTTGCAGCTACTCTGAGCACACCCTGCATCTGGGTGTTTTGGAAGAGTGATCTGACTCTCAAGGAAAATCCCAACCCTCCCCTGGGCCACATGTGTGATCCCTGGAAGTAGGAAAGGAGGTGGGAGGGTGGTTGCAGGAGGGGCTGACAGCCCCGATTGTGGCAGAGCCACGCTTCTGTTGCGGGGGCAGGACAGCGAGGCTTTCCCTGTACCATCCTCGGTCCACCTTCCCTACTTCCTTCAGGCACTCAGGGAATGAGTCTCCAAGCCCAGGGAAGGGCTCAGTACCATTTGCTGTGAGTGTCTACACACCTGTTGTGCCCACCTCCTTCCCCCTCGATCAGGCTCCTGAGCTTCCTAGGCAGGAGCCCTCTCCCCCTCTGGTGCTCTCAGGCTGTGGCCTGAGTCATTGTTGAGTGCTCTAGAAAGGCACTGGCACTCATCCCTTTTCAGCTTCTCCTCGCATGTGTTTTTGCTGGGGCCTGGCCCCCTGGGGCTGGGTGGCTCTCCATCCCGGCAGGTGGGAAGGTCTGGTCTCCCCCCAGTTTGGTGCTCCAGTGCTCAGGATTTGCACTCCCTCTGCACCAGCCTGAGCTTCAGTCCCAGCCAGGGAGAAGGGTCCTTTTGCCATGCAGGATTTCACCCTTCTCTGTGAGTGGTGCTGCCCAAATTTGGCTCAGGTGTCACAGCCTTGCCCCTGGTGTCAGCAGCCTTTTAGCACTGTTGGCTGCAGATCAGTCTCTTGCTCTGATGCACAAGAAAAACATCTTCCCAGGTTTCTGGTCTTTGGGCTGGGACAGACTGAGGGAGGCTTCTGCACCTTTCCCACAAAGGTCTTAGTGCAGTGGGGGAACATATGTTTCAGGATTCAGCCTGGGAAAGGTTCTGCCCTGCCCACATGGCCCTTACAAGCAGGACCCTGCTAAAGGCATCTTGAAGAGCAGCACCCAATTTGACTGATCCTCTCTGGCCCCTAACCATGACCCTCCTTGCCTTCACTTCAGTTCCCCCTTGGAGGCCTGGCTGGCTGCTGCCTCCTCTTGGCTGCATCTTGGCCCTCACTGCACACTTCCTGCACTGCAAATTCCTTTCCTGCCTCACTGAACAGGCCCTGGTGCCCACCCTCCGCCCCCTCCGCCGCCCCTGTGCTACAGACCCTCAGTTACTGGGAAGGACCCGGCCTTCTCTCCTCCTCCTCCAGCCTGCCTGTTTCTCCTTCATGTGGTCTGGTAAAGGAGCACAGAAGGGCACTGGGCTTTTGTGTCCTGCCCTCTAACCTCCCATGTACTTTTCCCTGTGTCCCCAGGCACCAGAAATGCCTTGTGAGCAGAAATGTTCACAGCAAAAATGAAGGTCTCAAGGCTCAGCTACTATCAGTCCTTGTCAGGGGTGGGATTCAAACCAACCCGCCCCAAGAGTCTTTGACCTTAGGCCAGCACCTCTGACCTGCCCTTGGCTGGACCGTGCATGAGTGAATAACGGACCCCCACAGGCCTCTCCTCGGGAGCACAGCGGTGTGTGTCCCACTGCTGCTGTGGGAGATGCATGCTAGCTTCCACAATGGCAAAGAGGTGTGGAAGGGCTGTTCCCTTCCCTTTCACAAAAGAAAAAATTTTTGAGACGGACCTTCCATCCTAGCCCAAAGTGCCCTGGGCTGCCGCTCCCTCCAGTAAAGACTTGACACTTCCAGTGCAGGAGCAAAGGGGACTGAAGGGGGAGGCCTTTTACTCTCTGCTTTGAAGGGACAGCTTTGGCTTCTGGGCTGGACTTTCCCTCCTCACTTTTCTACATGGCTTTCTGTAGGCATTGCAGCTTTGTTCTGCCAACAGCTTTGTTGTGCCTACAGCAGCAGATTGTGATGGATGCACTCGAGTCCTTAACCAAACTAGTGGTAGTTTGGTACAGGCTCCAAAGGAGGTAAAGGCCTAAGCCATTGAAACTAGGATCTAAAACAATTATAAGGTTTTAGCATGTGTCACTAATCAACTCTAAGTTTTGCAAATTCCTTAATATATGGGAGGTTATTGATTACGTGATTAGTTTGACTTCAGTATAGAATTCTTTAGCCTAATAACTATGTGATTATGTTTAACAGCCTACTCTCATGGTCCTTAGGCTGTATTTCCTCAATGCTAACACTGTAACTATGTGTAAACGGTTAATAACGAGGAAAGCAGGCCTCACGAAAATTAAAACAAAGAAGGGTTAAGTGCAAGGACTGAGAGATTAAAGAGAACAGAGAAGATATCTTAACCTTGAGCGTAGAGACAGACTGGCAGGAGTGCTCTAACAAGGATGATAAGAAGGAACCACTTGGCTGGACAACAGAAGGGGCAAACATCCAAGGAGAAGAAATTATCCTGGAGACCCGTGACCATAAAAGGGAAAAAGGAGTAGGAGATTAACTCCCCAAACGACCACTGACGACCACCCGAGACCCCCGCGCATGCGTAGTGTAGTTTTGCAACGCCAGCATTATGTAAATGTAATAGATAAGCAAGGAGGCGTTGATTTCTTGGAAAATGTGTGAATATTCTTGTCTTTAAGGTATATAAAGGATGAACTTCTGTTTCAGCACATGCATGTTAGGAGGAGATATCCCCCATGTGTCCAGCGCTGCAATAAAGATGTCTGCTTAATAACACTTTGATGTTACTGAGTTTAAATTTCTTAAGTTTGGATTTCTTTGAATCACCATAATTGGGTCAAGAACTTCTCTAGCTCCAGTCTGTTCTCTGGAAACCCACAAAGGAACAGTGACATGGTGAGCATCGATGCATGTGAGCTTGGAACACTGATAAGGCGGTTAACACAGGAATAGCAAGTGGCTTTTCCAAGACTGCTTTATCACAGAACAAAGAAAGTTGTGCATACAAGAAGTCTCCTGCATACTTTTTCCATCACATATGATTTGGCTACAAGCCAGCCACTTTATTCCATAAATACGACAGCCTAAGTGAGCCTTTTATGAGCTCTCCCTGCTAAGCAGATGGCTGCATGGTGGTGATCTCCCCTTGAGCTGGGACACCTCTCAAGGCATTGCTCCTCAAGGCAGAGAGACCGCTTACCAACTGCAGATCTTTGGTATTATAGCATAACTTGTATTACAGAATCATAGAATCATAAAGGTTGGAAAAGGCCTCTGAAATCATCAAGTCCAACCGACAACCCAACGCCACCATGCCCACTAAACCGTGTCCCAAAGTGCCAGGTCTACACGCTTTCTGAATGCCTCCAGTGATGATGACTCCACCACTTCCCTGCACAGCCTGTTCCAATGTTTGACCACTCTCTCAGTAAAGCAGTTTTCCCTAATATCCAATCTAAACCTCCCCTGGTGCAACTTGAGGCCATTTCCTCTCGTAAGTTGAAGTCCCACATGAGAAGAAGGGCTAGTGACGGTGAGACTTTTGGCAGCTGCTTGTAGAATGCTTCATCTACCTCTTCATCCTGGTTGGGTGGTCCATAACAGGCTCCCAGCAGGATATCTGCCTCGTTGGCCTTCCCCCTCATCCTTACCCATAAGCACTTGACCTTGTCATCACAATCATTGATTTCTATACAATCAAAACACTCCCTAACATACAGAGCCACCCCGCCGCCTCTCTTCCCTTGCCTATTCCTTCGGAAGAGCTTATAGCCATCCATTGCAGCACTCCAGTCATGACAGTCATCCCACCATGTTTCTGTGATGGTGACTAAGTCATAGCTATCCTGCTGCACAATGGCTTCCAGCTCCTCCTGTTTGGTGCCCATGCTGCGTGCATTGGTGTAGATTCACTTGAGCTGGGCTATTGATTTCACCCTCAACGCTGGCATGTCACCCCGAGGACCCTCTCTAGGGAGCCTGGTTTTATCCCCTTCCCCCTTCAAACCTAGTTTAAAGCCCTCTTGATGAGCCCCGACAACTCATGAGCGAGAATCCTTTCCCCACTTGGAGATAGCTGAACTTCATCTGCTGCCAGCAGGCCCAGTGCTGGCCAGTAAACATCCCCGTGGGCAAAAAACTCAGAATTCCACCAGTGGCACCAGCCTCTGAGCCACGTGTTAATCAGGTGTGTTTTTCTGTTCCTTTCAGTATTCCTCCCTGCCACTGAAGCGATTGAGGAAAACTCTACCTGTGCACCTGATCCTTCAACCAGTCGCCTCAGTGCTCTGAAGTCCCTTTTGATCACTTTTGGACTTCTCTCCACAACCTCAACACTGCCAACCTGCATAACCAATAGCCAGTAATAATGGGTGGCCTGTACCAGACCAGGGAGTTTCCTAGTAACGTCTCTCACCTGGGCCCCAGGGAGGCAGCACACTTCCCTGTGGATTGGGTCTGGTCGGCATATTGGGCCCTCTGTTCCCCTGAGAAGGTAATCACCTATGACAGTTACCCTCTGTTTTTTATTAATCGAGGCAGTTGTAATGCATGGGGCTGACTGACTGACCCTAGGCAACCCCCTCATGACCTTCATCTACATCCTTATTAGCCCAGCCCTCAAGTTCCAGAGCCCCATATCTGTTGTGCAAGGGCAGCTGGGAAGATGACGGAGGCTGGGAGGGGGTTTGCTTCTAATCCCAGGGAGAGTGCACTGAGATTCTGTATTGGTAAATTTGATCCTGTATTGGTAAATTTGATTCTGTATTGCTAACTTTGAAGCATTGTTATGTCCTTTGTGCAGTAAGTAATAGAGTGAACCTTGCCATTAAACTTTGTTAAGTTGCACCTTTACAACATCATATTTCAATAAAACCACTTTTGTGGATACCTTTGGCAGTGGTTCTTTAAGCGATCTAAATCAACCATTCACAACACCGATACACATACCATGGAGACAAAGAGAAGTGTGAAGTTCCTGCACAGTTGCACTGTTGCACTCTTAGTGGGTTCACAGAGCTGGAGTGGGATATTGGGCATGAGTGGAGTGCTGCCCTGGATGTGGAGGAGCTCCTTAGAAAGGACAGTGATGGAAGCTAGGGGAGGGGTGGTTGTGCTTCCTGCAGGGAACTGGCCACAATGCACAGAGGTTTCCCATCGAGTGGGTGAGGATCCCCTCAAGAGCCTGTTCCTCAGGACTGGAGGGAAGGCCATCCAGTCAAGGGGAGGACATGGTGATAGGATGTTAAATGGCAGAATGATGAACGTGGGAGCTCATGAGAGCCTGAGAGCCTTGAAGCTTCAAGTTTCAAACTTCAAGAGGAGTCTGGCTTGTTCAGTGTACAGGTAGACAGGATCCTTTGTCTCGCTCCTACAGTCTTGCACACAGACACAAAGAGGCCCTATGGTGTTGCTGGCAGATGGCCAGGACCCTCTGGTGCCTCTTGTAGCCAACTCCTTCTGTGACCTCGCTCTTAGAGGTCCACATCCATACGTGGCTCCCAAGCCACTTTTCCCATTCACTGCATCATCTAGCTTGATACTCGAGACCAGTCACACATTGACTTGCATAGCGTCACATGCTCCACGTCCTGGCACGCTATGTCTACGCACCCTGGCCTGTCCAGGTGCCGCCACCCCAAACAAACAGTCCCTATGACGTCTGTTCCCACTCCAGTGACTGTCACCACTGAGGCATGAACCACAGCAACCTGTGGTTTGACTCCAGTTGCTGGCCCCGAGACTTCCATACACACACATACACGCAGATCTGAGAGCCCCTCACATGGGAAACTAGTTACAAACAGATCTTAAGTAGAAGATAAGTCTGTAAGTAAGGCTGCACTGATCAGAAGCAGGACATGGCCAGGCAAGCATCCTGAACAGCAACCAGTTCTTGAGTGACAGCCATGTTATCCCATCTTCCCTCTAGTTTTCTCACATTTCTTCCTCCCAGTACTACCCTGAACCCTCCCTTCCCCCACCTCTGGTTCCTCCCCCAAAACACCCCATGCTAAGTCTCGTTCTGTCCCGTCATGCTCCTCCCCTGCATTCGTCGTGGTTTTGCAGTTCTTAAAGGCCGCTACAAAGAGGATGGAGGCACTTTCTTAACACAGAGCCGCATGGAGAGCAACCAGGAGAGGTTTCACCTTGGTATAAGAAAGACATTTTTTACGGAGAGAACGATCATTCACTGCAACAACCTCCCCAGGACCAAGGTGCAGTCCCCATGACTGGAGGTTTTCAAGATGCGATTGGACAGGGTGCTTTCCCACAAAAGGTTGGACCAGGTGACCTTTCGAGGTCCCTACCAATCGGGGCGATTCTGTGATTCTATGACTATTCAGCCTTCCTTCATACTTTGCTTTCGAGGTGTGACGCTGGGTGATGGGGCTCCTTCCACAAGAGCTCCCCCCCGCAAACTGGCCTTGTCTCCATTGCTATGGGATGTCAGGGGCGAAAGGCAAGACTCGCTCAAACCCAGGAACTCCTGGGTTTCTCCTGTGGAGAAACCCGTAGTTTTACCAAGGGAGGAACTCTTTTGGGTACTCAGCTGGCTGGGATTGGAGAAGAGGGAAGAACGAAACATGACTCTCTTGCAAAGCTGATGCCCACTGTCTTTAATGAGACCATCGAAGGAAAATGGAAAAGGAGAGAGCTTAAGCAATGCATTCTGGGGGGCTGAGTAAAGCTCAGAGAAGTGCTGCCACCTGAAGGAAAACCTCCACGCCAGGGATGCTTCTTTGCCGGTTCTCCTTCCAGGCTCTGGCAATCACGTATCACCTAGGCCCTTTGCTACGGAAGGAAGGAGGAGGTACTTCACGGGGAGCATAAGGAGCACGGCGGAGCAAGAGGGGGAAAGAGAGAGGCTTCCTTGGGAAGAGACGGAAGGCCAGCGCAGGCCCCTTCCGCCGTGGCGGCGCTCTCAGGGCTTTCCTCGAGGCTCCTGGCGCTCGAGCATGGGCAGGCAATCCACAGGCTTCAGCATAAGAGATTGCCCCGTCCCAGAGGCCCGCGGAGCCCACGGCCCAGACCAGACCACCCAAAGGCCCCCAGCCCCAGGGAGCCCCCAGAAGCAATGGGCACGCTGCCAGCGCTGAGAGAGCTCCCCACGGCAGCCGACGCGGTGGATCCCACGGCTGTGCTCTGAGGGAAGGAGCTGAGGATTGGGCCCGGCAGCGTCACCAGGACTGGCGGGGGCTGGATCGCAACGCTGGAGTCGGCGCACCGGATGACGCACGGCTCGTTGCAGCTGTTGGCAAGCGGGGCTGGGCCGCAGGCAGCTGGCAGGCACGGGCTGTAGCACGACATGTCTCGCGGCGGGAGGCGACCCTGCAAGGCCGGGAGGGAGCAGAGGGCCTTAGCCGTGGGGTCCTTTCAGTTCCCCATCCTGGCTCCTCTGAGAACGAGCAGCACCTGGGTAGGGCCAGATCTCCCTGGAAAGTTGCTTTCCATGCCAAGAGTGACCAAGGCAGGTCGCTGCACTATAGGTGCGGGAGGAAGCCCCTGGTGACCACTTAGCCGGTACTGGGCGTCCAGCCTCAGAGTTCAGCAAAGCCACTGCTACAAAAGATCCCAAGTGGCTCCCTCCCGGAAGGGAACAAAGCCTTCCCTCTTGCCTCACCAACTCAGCACCCAGAAGAGGGAAGCACAGTGTATTTTCAAGCCTGCACCACGTATCAGAAGGGCCACGCACAGGAGGGAGGCAGTCCCCCTGACAGAAATCCTACCGTCAGGAAGAGGAGGAGTGAGTTCGGCCTTACCAAGTTCACCGTGGAGAGCACGGGAAGAGATGTGGATGGAAGGGCCTGGAGTGGCACAGGCTTTTTATACGTTGAGCCAGCGCCTCAGGAGACGTGGAACACACCTTCTTTGTGGAGCACGTTAACAAACAGCAATTTGAGGCTTGCAAAGCACAGCCAAGAGATGAAGAGCTTGTCTCTTTCATCTGAAAGGTCTGGCTGGCATTTCCCTATTGGGTGAGAGCACGGTGATGCATTAGATGCCGGCTCCTCAAAGCAACGCTCATCTGAGGTCCTATGCCAGTTCCCAGGAGAGGGTTTCAGTAGCTCCAGGCCCTGTGTGTGGGTTGTGCCCATCCTTGCTGGGGAACGTGACTACCACCCTCAGACAGGCCTTGAGCTGATGAAGGCCACTCACGTGGGTCTCCTGTTGAAGGGCTGAGGCTGACCCTGAGAAACACAAGGCCCCGCGGGGCCATGGGCGGGCCCAGCCACCAGACAAGCCCCGGCTGGATGCGTGTCCGACCGAGGGACACACAAAGGAGGGGACTCAAATCCCCAGAGGTGGCTGAAAGGCGAAGGCCAAACAAGGAGCCTCTGTGAGAGGGAAAGAAGCACCGCTGTGTGAAGGGGTGGGGGCACTGGGGCTGTTGCTAGAGGTGGCCAGGCAGCTCTGTGGCGGCCTCAAAACAAAGGAAAAAAGGGGAAGGAGGAAAAAAGGAAAAGGTCTCGTTCTATGGAAATCTGTCGGTTCTCATTCTCAAAATTCTCATTCTCAAAGTGGGTAGTCAGCCCCAGGGGTGCAAGGTCAAAGTGGCTGAGGAGTAAGCTCATAGGCATTTGACTGAGGGTGCTTTTCACTTTCGGTCGCCTTGCCAGCACGGGGAAGGATGTGTCCTCTTGTGGCTGCAGTTCGAAGCAGAAGGCATCTTGCGGAGCGAGGATGGGCCTGCGCGGTCTGCTTCCTGCCCCCGGGCGTTACCACACACCTGCTGAGGCGGGTGGACGCTTGTGCCCTCTCCCGCTGCCTCAGCTGTGCTCAGGCGCAGCAAATGCCAGGCTCCTCATGCAGTAGGGGAGTGACGCTCCACCCTTCCCGCGTCCAGCAGTGGGGCAGGATGGCAGGACAAGGAGGAGAGCAGCCCAGCGATGGCACTCACTGCCTGCTGTAGCGGAGCTGTGACGGGCTGTGTTGTGCTCCCGTCTGGTGGCAAAGGAGGCTACGTGAGGAGCAGAATGTCTGTCCTGGCGTCTGCTCCTCTTTGCGTGCCCTCTCAGGTGCCAGTAGTGAGAGCAGAGAGGGAGGAGCAGCAAGGCCGTACTCGACTTCTCTCCTTACCCACTGCGGCCTTTGGCATTTGCTGGCGCACATCAGCAGTCTGAGCGCTCGTGCACTAGTGTGCCACCCGGGAACAGAACAGCCACAGGGCAGGATGCCCCATTCGGGGAGTTTCCCTCGGGGGTGGTTCCTGCTGGCAGCTTCCCCCATGGAGATTGCTGTGGGCAGCCCGTGCCTCTTCTGCGGGACCGGTCCGTGTCTCAAAGGGCCACACCCCGGGCCTTTGGGGGCTGGAAGAGATAGGCAGCCACTTCCCTGCCCTGACTCCCAGTTGAGGACATGCTGGGGGTCGAGTGCCTCGCAAGTTCCTCACAGAGCCTCAGAGCCTTTCAGGAGGGAGCATCACTGGCTGCTTTGTCAGTACACTTCCAGTGCCACCTGGAAAAGAGGCACGGGTGGCTGCCTCCCACCATGGTGCCCTGCAGACTCCTGGGACCTGTTTCTGCCTGTATGGAGCGAGCATGTTTCTGTTGTGAGCTGTGGCACTGCGTCGACCGTCCTGGCGGGAGGATGGCAGGACAGCCCCAGAGCATGGCCCTGCTGGAAACTACGGCAGAAGTGAGACAGAGCTATCGATCCTTTTCAGGAGAAGGCAACACTGGCCTTTGAAGACCCTTCCCCCAAACGGCACGGCCGCCGGGCTGAGAGCGTGGCCCATCTTCCCAAGCAGCACGGGCAGTCAGAGGCTTTTTCCAGGCAGCTCTCAGGGCTGGTGACACACGCCTGGCCTTTGAGCTTCCCCCAGACCTTTCCAGACCGGCACAGTCTCCTCTACGTCTCGTAGGGTAGCAAGGAGCACCATCTGGTGCCACTCGGTGGCTGCAGCCTGAGGCCCACTGGTCTGTCACAATGGTCTGTCAAAAAAGCAGGCTCCCCAGGCCCTGGACACAGAGGGGCGGCGGCAGCTTTCCTCAACTTGGTCTGTGCTCCAGAAACGTCCGGGGGTGGAACGTCAGCGCACATCCGTGCTGTCCTCCTTTGGCTGCTCTTTCACCAAGAAAGAGGAGCGTGACAGGATTTCAAGGAGTCACCAAGCGGTTGGGCAAGACGCTAACAGCCATGACGACGCTGTACAAAAAGCTGCATTTCTGCAGGAATGAGGCCTGAGGTTGCGCCTAGGGTCCCGTACGTGTCTGGATCCTTTTCCCCGAGAGCCCCTGATGCCAGCGCATGGATGATTCGCACCGAGGGGGAGCTGAGGTCTCTCCTAGTGCCTCAGCACTTTTGGGTGACTCACGGGTGACTCCGAGGTGGCCTGCTGGTGCCACCTTGCAATTAAAGGGACCCGAGTGTGCCAATCCATCCCTGAGCCAGGGAAAACAAGCCAGACCCTCTGGGTCGGTGAGCTGAACAAGCCACCCGGCAATGATGCAAAGGTGAGTGTTGTTTGAGAAGACTGTGCCGAAACATAAAGGTTCATTTGGCGATGGCTCACTTTCAGGCATGAGTCAGCAGGCTTCTTCACCGCTCTCCAGGGCCACGTTGAGCCGTTGCTTCTCCTCAGGAGAGCACTGAGTAAAGTCCTGGCAGGCAAGGCAAGGGCTGTGCAGTTCCCAAAGAGAACGCTCTGGCCTTTCCTGTCTGAAGAGAACAGCTGAACCGCTGGGCTCCCTTTGCATGGCTGGAAAGCGTGTGCATCACCGAGGCCCGAGGCACGCAGAGATCTGCACCCAGGGGCCTGACCCACTCCAGCCATGGCCTCAGCGTCCCCATCCCTGCGCACAACGGGGTTTCTCTCCAGACTCGCAGAAGGGCCTTGTTTGACCATCACCTTCCAATCACCCTGGGGACCTGGGTCTCGTCCGGTTCTCCGTCCCTCAGCAGAACCGCCATGCTGCAGAGGCTTGACTGGGCTCTGAGCAAGTCCGTAGCCTGCAGGCACTGGTGTTGCTCAGGGTCAGCTTCAGCCCGTGAATGAGAGAGAGACCCTTCTGAGTGGCCTTCAGGCGTGCTCCACAGGCAAAGTCCTAAGGAAGTGGTGGCCATGTTCCCCCGGAAGGGCAGGATGCGCACAGCACCTGCTCATGGCCTGAATCTGCTGCAAGGCTTCACCAGCAACGGGAATGAGACCTCAGGCGAGCATTGGTCTGGGGAGGAACCATAATTGCCTTCAACAAAATCACTTCAGCGCTACCCAGGATGAAAAGGGAGACAAGCATTTCAGGCAAAGTGGGCATGTCTTTGATCTACCAGCTGAGCTTTGAGAAGCCAAAATTGCTGTTTCTCAACATGCTTCATGTTTGTGTCATTTTTCAGCTCCCCTGGGGCTCTGGGGTGCAGTACAAAAGTGTGCCCAACTCCCAGCTCCTCTATCTTCTCCTCGTGCCTTCCTCTGCTCTGTGAAGCTGGTAAGCCTCAGCTCATTTTGCCTCTTGTCTCCCCAGACAGTTTTTGTGGAGAGGGCTGCATGCGTTTTGCCTCCCTTGTCCTCCGTGAATGGTCTAGGACGTGAAACAGGGCATTGGTTGGTTTCTTTGCCAGCCGTAGCTCTTTGCAAGGCTCAGGACGTACGGCCAGCGCTCTCTAAGCCACAACCAGGCACTGCCTCCACCATCCGCAGTTCAGCTATGCTCCTTTTGCATTATTGGCATGACAAGGAGCTTCCTCAGGAGAGCTGGTCCCACCATAGATGTCGTCTTCCATAGTGGCTGCTGTTTTCAGAAGCCCCGTTGTGTTTTACTCAGACATGTCTCCTCCTGAGAGGAGTGGGTGAGAGAAGCCTGTCCTGACAAGACTAGGGGTCTCGAGGGTGGGGCGGGAGGACGAGACCCGTTTGGCTGGGGGAACAAATTGATGCTGGTACGAGGGCTGATGATCCGGCAGTACACAGCCCGATGCCAAGAAGAGGGACTCTCTGGGTCGGCAGTAGAAAATCTTTCCCTGACTAAGGTTGCAGCATCAAGGCTATGCTCAACCCCTCTGAAAAACCTGGCATCCATTTCCTCATACCGGTGCGGGGCTTACTGAGGACTCTCTCGGGGGCACCTTCCCTACCAAGCCTTCAAGGCTCTGAGCAGAAGGATCGTTGTGAAACATCCTCGCAGCTTGCAGACGTACCCTTGGTAATGGAGCAACCGTAGGTAGCAGAGTGGCTCCGTGGGGCAGGCATGCCTGCGAGTGGCAAGGCCAGCTGAGGTATAGGCTGCGAAGGAGCTTGACTTGGGCAGGGGGAGCTTCCTTGCATGTGGACGGACCCTCTCGGATCACCCTTCAATTACAAACAAATGCCCGCCGCAGGCCCACCAAAATGCCCAGAAACCCCTTCTCTGCAGACACTGGAGGTCCATCAACTGTTGGGCCATGCCACTGCCTCCGCCTTTGAGACTGTTTACCAGGTGGGACCCTGCATTTCATGGGGCCGTTGCAAGTAACACTGGCCAGGATAGCCCGGGTGCCTGTGGGTGAGACATCCCAGGCGGGTGAGAGAAGAGGTCTTCAGATATGGCAGGGAGTGACGAGGCAGCGGGGAGGTTCAGGCGGCAGAGAGGAGGCTGCATTGTGGTGTTCTGCCAAAAGCAGAGCAGGGCACCATTGCTGGCCCTCCTGCAGGACACGGCTTGCTTGACTCGTGCCCCATCCCAATTCTCCCTCCGCTGAGTTCGCAGTCACTGCTCGTTCTCAGAGGAGCCAGGATGGGGAACTGAAAGGACCCCACGGCTAAGGCCCTCTGCTCCCTCCCGGCCTTGCAGGGTCGCCTCCCGCCGCGAGACATGTCGTGCTACAGCCCGTGCCTGCCAGCTGCCTGCGGCCCAGCCCCGCTTGCCAACAGCTGCAACGAGCCGTGCGTCATCCGGTGCGCCGACTCCAGCGTTGCGATCCAGCCCCCGCCAGTCCTGGTGACGCTGCCGGGCCCAATCCTCAGCTCCTTCCCTCAGAGCACAGCCGTGGGATCCACCGCGTCGGCTGCCGTGGGGAGCTCTCTCAGCGCTGGCAGCGTGCCCATTGCTTCTGGGGGCTCCCTGGGGCTGGGGGCCTTTGGGTGGTCCGGTCTGGGCCGTGGGCTCTGCGGGCCTCTGGGACGGGGCAATCTCTTATGCTGAAGCCTGTGGATTGCCTGCCCATGCTCGAGCGCCAGGAGCCTCGAGGAAAGCCCTGAGAGCGCCGCCACGGTCTGCAGAGGAGCCGAGCTCCCACCGCTCCGCCTGGAGGAAGGGGCCTGCGCTGGCCTTCTGTCTCTTCCCAAGGAAGCCTCTCTCTTTCCCCCTCTTGCTCCGCCGTGCTCCTTATGCTCCCCGTGAAGTACCTCCTCCTTCCTTCCGTAGCAAAGGGCCTAGGTGATACGTGATTGCCAGAGCCTGGAAGGAGAACCGGCAAAGAAGCATCCCTGGCGTGGAGGTTTTCCTTCAGGTGGCAGCACTTCTCTGAGCTTTACTCAGCCCCCCAGAATGCATTGCTTAAGCTCTCTCCTTTTCCATTTTCCTTCGATGGTCTCATTAAAGACAGTGGGCATCAGCTTTGCAAGAGAGTCATGTTTCGTTCTCCTCTCTTCTCCAATCCCAGCCAGCTGAGTACCCAAAAGAGTTCCTCCCTTGGTAAAACTACGGGTTTCTCCACAGGAGAAACCCAGGAGTTCCTGGGTTTGAGCGAGCCTCGCCTTTCGCCCCTGACATCCCATAGCAATGGAGACAAGGCCAGTTTGTGGGGGGGAGCTCTTGTGGAAGGAGCCCCGTCACTCAGTGGCACACCGTGAGAGCCACAAAAGAAAGCATGAAGGAAGCCCGGAATTCTTTCTGAATTCTGCCCGTGCTGCAGTGATTACTGCAGGGGCTCAACAAACTGCTGGGTTAAGGAGAGCCAACGATGGCCCTCGCTCCTGCCCCAGAGGCAATTGTGAATCTGCCAGTCCTCCTTGTTCACGTGTCTCTGCAATTACCGGCCCATGGGTGGGCTGGGGCTGGAGAAACTACTCAGAGTGAGCGGGGAGCAAGTGGTTCCGGTCCCAGCTCGCAGGCTGTGGGCTGCGCTCCTCTCCTGCTTCCAGGACAGGACTTGACCAGGCGAGGAGAAAGAGAGGCTCCCAGGGTCCTGCCGTTAGTGTGCATCCCACGGTGCGCAATTCCATACCCACCTTTCTGTTATCCGCCAGGGGCACCAAGCCTGGCCTCTTGCACCCTCTCCCCCAGCTCAAGGTCTGACCTTCAAGGCACAGGGAGGTCTGGGCTCAGGGGGAGCACTGCAGTGGTTTCAACTCTGCAGCACTGGACCTCTGGCGGGTAAAAAGAGGAGTTGTGCGCAGTGGGGCTGGTGCCCCTCAGCTCCCTCTTCATTCCTGACCGTTAGCTGTGCTGGGAGAGAAGCAGTCTGCCATGAGATCCCGGGTGAGCGCCAGGGGGAACGGCACGGAGTCGCCACGGCCAAGCCTGAGGCACATGCTCTGTCCTGGTGAAAAGTGCATCAGCCAAGGGTCAGTGACTCCTGTCCATATGAGCTGGTGGTATCCTTCCATGATGTGGGGGGAACGTGGCTGGTGACAAATTAACCTCAAAGGCGGGCTCAAGTCCTTTGGAGGCGCTAAGCCACTCTGGGCTCACCGTCCTGTGTTGCTTCCCAGGAAGGAGCGTGGGGCTCTGCTGTTCAGTCATTTTGTGATGTGAACGCTGGGACCTATTTCCCAAAGGTCCCCGGAGCTCAGCCCAGCTATCGGGAGAGTGGCCCAGTCCCACAAGGCAAAAGCTGGAGGCTGGCTCCTTCTCCCCCATGTCAAACAGTATGAAAAGGTGTAGGTGTCAAGAGCAGGAGTTGGAGCTGGAGCAGGAACAGGAGCAAGAGCAGCAGGAGCTGCAAGATCAGGAGCAGTGTCCGCAGCAGTGTCAGCAGCGGCAGCAGGAGCAGTAGGAGCAGTGTCAGTGTCAGCGGTGGCAGCAGCAGTGGCATGAGCAGCAGCAGCATGCTGACGAGGTGGCCGAGTGGTGAAGGCGATGGACTGCTAATCCATTGTGCTCTGCACGCGTGGGTTCGAATCCCATCCTCGTCGGCCAGCCCAAAAATGCCCAGAGTTTCTGAGTGTGAGCAGCTGGATGTGTGCCCCCAAGTAGGCCTTTGTTTTGAGTTGAGAGTTGCCTGAAAAGAACTCACAAGGTTTTGAGGTGGCTCAGGACACACCTCAACCTCTTGACTGTCTCCACCTCGGCAAGAGGAATAAGAAGGGGAGAGAGGAAGGAAGACCCAGGGGCCTCACAGGACGGCCAGCCTCTCCTCAGCCCCTGGGAAGGTGATAGAGCAAAACATCCTGGACTTTCCATTTCCAAACATAAGTAGCACAGGCAGGTGGTTGGGAGTAGCAAGCATGGGTTTACGAAGGAGAAGTCGTGCTTAACCAAGCTGGTAGCTTTCTACAGTGAGGTGACTAGCTTGGCGGAGGAGGAAAGAGCAGTGGATGTTGTTTACCTTGCCGCCTTCTGTAAGGCTCAGCCAGCCACGGGAACGAAGAACAAGAAAAACAAAATACGCGTAAACCACTTTCTGTCACAGAACAGTTCAAGTAAGGTATTTTTTTATGGCAGGCATTGCCCTTATCTGTTCGCAGAATCCCAGAATCACTGCGGTTGAAAGGGACCTCCTGAGACCCTCTCGTCCGAGCCAACTGCTCCAGCAGGGTCAACTTGAGCTGGTTGCTTAGGACATAGTCCAGTTGGGTTTTGAGTGTCTCCAAGGATGGAGACTCCACAACCTCTCTGGGCTCCCTCTTCCATCAGGTATGAGAAGAATCCCGGCTCTCACAGCCTCCGCTCATACTTCAGACACATCAAGCCCTTAACCAGCTTTGTGACAAAGCAGGGGTCTGCAGGGAAGACCCACGTGGAGGCAGGAGTAGCCAGCAGCCAGCCATGCCACCAAGGGATGTGCTGTCCTGGGTGGTCGGGAGCGACTTGGCAGGGGTCAGACGGCCAGGGACGGTCCGGTGTGGTTATGAAAGGCACAGAGGTGGCTGGAGCCTGATCTTAAAGGTCTTCTCCAACCTTAATGATTCTATGATTCCTGCCCACATGACCTCCCCTCTCTTACGCACATTTGCACTTCTGCCTCTCCGGCCACCTGCCTCCCTCTCCCAGTCCCTGGACATTTCCTTGGGATATCTCTTCCCCACGACTGTGGGCCTCTTGCTCTCCCCACCCTGCTCTCCTCTGGGCGCCCTTCCCTGTAGTTTTGCCATTCCAAGGATGCCTCGCGGCTCATTGGTGATCCCCACCTGTGAGCAGCGTGCCTGGACACACCAGCATGCAAACAAGATGCGAGAAGGAGAGGCTGGGCTTTGGCCAAGGGGCTCAGAGCTCAGAATGTTGCTGACCCCACCCCGCTACCCACCCCGCCGCCAAGCTTGCTATCCCTAAGGCCTGCGAGCCAGGAAAAAGGGGACCACTGCCCCCGCTGCCAGCCCCGTTGGGTCTGACTCCAGAGGAAGAGCCTGTGGGAGATGAGGAAGGAGCTGCCTGCTGCGGAGAGGTCAGCTTCTTCATCGGCACCTTAACCTCACCTGGCCAGCGTCAGGGAAGAGAAGAAGACTAG
Organism: Phaethon aethereus; assembly: GCF_964289735.1. Taxonomy (NCBI): domain Eukaryota; kingdom Metazoa; phylum Chordata; class Aves; order Phaethontiformes; family Phaethontidae; genus Phaethon; species Phaethon aethereus. The sequence continues at coordinate 459,153 of NC_138594.1, forward strand.
AGCTCTTTCTCATCGACAGACGAGCTCAGCGTTTTGGAGAGCCCCGAAGAACCCCTTTCTGTTTGGTGGCTGCTGAACCCAGGAGCCCAGCAGAGCTCAGGCTGCCACAGCTCCATGCCCCCAGGCCCGGCCAGCAGCGAGGCCGAGCATCCCTCCCAGGAGGCTCACACGCACACATCCATGAATACAAACCATACACACATGGGCGACGGCACCCATCGACCCGGGCAGAAACACTCAGCACTCAGCAGACGGCACTGAGAGCCTCGTCCAGGTCCCCTTTCTGGCTGATCACGATGAAGGTTTGTGAGTGGGAAAGTATTACACACGGGTACAACGTGGATCCCTCCATCAGCTGGGCTGAGACCACTGCAGTGACTGTCACCACCGAGGCATGAACCACGGCGACCTGTGGTTTGACTCCAGTTGCTGGCCCCGAGACTTCCATACACGCAGATCTGAGAGCCCCTGAGAACAATCATTCACTGCAACAACCTCCCCAGGACCAAGGTGCAGTCCCCATGACTGGAGGTTTTCAAGATGCGATTGGACAGGGTGCTTTCCCACAAAAGGTTGGACCAGGTGACCTTTCGAGGTCCCTACCAATCGGGGCGATTCTGTGATTCTATGACTATTCAGCCTTCCTTCATACTTTGCTTTCGAGGTGTGACGCTGGGTGATGGGGCTCCTTTCCACAAGAGCTCCCCCCCACAAACTGGCCTTGTCTCCATTGCTATGGGATGTCAGGGGCGAAAGGCGAGGCTCGCTCAAACCCAGGAACTCCTGGGTTTCTCCTGTGGAGAAACCCGTAGTTTTACCAAGGGAGGAACTCTTTTGGGTACTCAGCTGGCTGGGATTGGAGAAGAGGGGAGAACGAAACATGACTCTCTTGCAAAGCTGATGCCCACTGTCTTTAATGAGACCATCGAAGGAAAATGGAAAAGGAGAGAGCTTAAGCAATGCATTCTGGGGGGCTGAGTAAAGCTCAGAGAAGTGCTGCCACCTGAAGGAAAACCTCCACGCCAGGGATGCTTCTTTGCCGGTTCTCCTTCCAGGCTCTGGCAATCACGTATCACCTAGGCCCTTTGCTACGGAAGGAAGGAGGAGGTACTTCACGGGGAGCATAAGGAGCACGGCGGAGCAAGAGGGGGAAAGAGAGAGGCTTCCTTGGGAAGAGACGGAAGGCCAGCGCAGGCCCCTTCCGCCGTGGCGGCGCTCTCAGGGCTTTCCTCGAGGCTCCTGGCGCTCGAGCATGGGCAGGCAATCCACAGGATTCAGCATAAGAGATTGCCCCGTCCCAGAGGCCCGCAGAGCCCACGGCCCAGACCGGACCACCCAAAGGCCCCCAGCCCCAGGGAGCCCCCAGAAGCAATGGGCACGCTGCCAGCGCTGAGAGAGCTCCCCACGGCAGCCGACGCGGTGGATCCCATGGCTGTGCTCTGAGGGAAGGAGCTGAGGATTGGGCCCGGCAGCGTCACCAGGACTGGCGGGGGCTGGATCGCAACGCTGGAGTCGGCGCACCGGATGACGCACAGCTCGTTGCAGCTGTTGGCAAGCGGGGCTGGGCCGCAGGCAGCTGGCAGGCACGGGCTGTAGCACGACATGTCTCGCGGCGGGAGGCGACCCTGCAAGGCCGGGAGGGAGCAGAGGGCCTTAGCCGTGGGGTCCTTTCAGTTCCCCATCCTGGCTCCTCTGAGAACGAGCAGCACCTGGGTAGGGCCAGATCTCCCTGGAAAGTTGCTTTCCATGCCAAGAGTGACCAAGGCAGGTCGCTGCACTATGGGTGCGGGAGGAAGCCCCTGGTGACCACTTAGCCGGTACTGGGCGTCCAGCCTCAGAGTTCAGCAAAGCCACTGCTACAAAAGATCCCAAGTGGCTCCCTCCCGGAAGGGAACAAAGCCTTCCCTCTTGCCTCACCAACTCAGCACCCAGAAGAGGGAAGCACAGTGTATTTTCAAGCCTGCACCACGTATCAGAAGGGCCACGCACAGGAGGGAGGCAGTCCCCCTGACAGAAATCCTACCGTCAGGAAGAGGAGGAGTGAGTTCGGCCTTACCAAGTTCACCGTGGAGAGCACGGGAAGAGATGTGGATGGAAGGGCCTGGAGTGGCACAGGCTTTTTATACGTTGAGCCAGCGCCTCAGGAGACGTGGAACACACCTTCTTTGTGGAGCACGTTAACAAACAGCAATTTGAGGCTTGCAAAGCACAGCCAAGAGATGAAGAGCTTGTCTCTTTCATCTGAAAGGTCTGGCTGGCATTTCCCTATTGGGTGAGAGCACGGTGATGCATTAGATGCCGGCTCCTCAAAGCAACGCTCATCTGAGGTCCTATGCCAGTTCCCAGGAGAGGGTTTCAGTAGCTCCAGGCCCTGTGTGTGGGTTGTGCCCATCCTTGCTGGGGAACGTGACTACCACCCTCAGACAGGCCTTGAGCTGATGAAGGCCACTCACGTGGGTCTCCTGTTGAAGGGCTGAGGCTGACCCTGAGAAACACAAGGCCCCGCGGGGCCATGGGCGGGCCCAGCCACCAGACAAGCCCCGGCTGGATGCGTGTCCGACCGAGGGACACACAAAGGAGGGGACTCAAATCCCCAGAGGTGGCTGAAAGGCGAAGGCCAAACAAGGAGCCTCTGTGAGAGGGAAAGAAGCACCGCTGTGTGAAGGGGTGGGGGCACTGGGGCTGTTGCTAGAGGTGGCCAGGCAGCTCTGTGGCGGCCTCAAAACAAAGGAAAAAAGGGGAAGGAGGAAAAAAGGAAAAGGTCTCGTTCTATGGAAATCTGTCGGTTCTCATTCTCAAAATTCTCATTCTCAAAGTGGGTAGTCAGCCCCAGGGGTGCAAGGTCAAAGTGGCTGAGGAGTAAGCTCATAGGCATTTGACTGAGGGTGCTTTTCACTTTCGGTCGCCTTGCCAGCACGGGGAAGGATGTGTCCTCTTGTGGCTGCAGTTCGAAGCAGAAGGCATCTTGCGGAGCGAGGATGGGCCTGCGCGGTCTGCTTCCTGCCCCCGGGCGTTACCACACACCTGCTGAGGCGGGTGGACGCTTGTGCCCTCTCCCGCTGCCTCAGCTGTGCTCAGGCGCAGCAAATGCCAGGCTCCTCATGCAGTAGGGGAGTGACGCTCCACCCTTCCCGCGTCCAGCAGTGGGGCAGGATGGCAGGACAAGGAGGAGAGCAGCCCAGCGATGGCACTCACTGCCTGCTGTAGCGGAGCTGTGACGGGCTGTGTTGTGCTCCCGTCTGGTGGCAAAGGAGGCTACGTGAGGAGCAGAATGTCTGTCCTGGCGTCTGCTCCTCTTTGCGTGCCCTCTCAGGTGCCAGTAGTGAGAGCAGAGAGGGAGGAGCAGCAAGGCCGTACTCGACTTCTCTCCTTACCCACTGCGGCCTTTGGCATTTGCTGGCGCACATCAGCAGTCTGAGCGCTCGTGCACTAGTGTGCCACCCGGGAACAGAACAGCCACAGGGCAGGATGCCCCATTCGGGGAGTTTCCCTCGGGGGTGGTTCCTGCTGGCAGCTTCCCCCATGGAGATTGCTGTGGGCAGCCCGTGCCTCTTCTGCGGGACCGGTCCGTGTCTCAAAGGGCCACACCCCGGGCCTTTGGGGGCTGGAAGAGATAGGCAGCCACTTCCCTGCCCTGACTCCCAGTTGAGGACATGCTGGGGGTCGAGTGCCTCGCAAGTTCCTCACAGAGCCTCAGAGCCTTTCAGGAGGGAGCATCACTGGCTGCTTTGTCAGTACACTTCCAGTGCCACCTGGAAAAGAGGCACGGGTGGCTGCCTCCCACCATGGTGCCCTGCAGACTCCTGGGACCTGTTTCTGCCTGTATGGAGCGAGCATGTTTCTGTTGTGAGCTGTGGCACTGCGTCGACCGTCCTGGCGGGAGGATGGCAGGACAGCCCCAGAGCATGGCCCTGCTGGAAACTACGGCAGAAGTGAGACAGAGCTATCGATCCTTTTCAGGAGAAGGCAACACTGGCCTTTGAAGACCCTTCCCCCAAACGGCACGGCCGCCGGGCTGAGAGCGTGGCCCATCTTCCCAAGCAGCACGGGCAGTCAGAGGCTTTTTCCAGGCAGCTCTCAGGGCTGGTGACACACGCCTGGCCTTTGAGCTTCCCCCAGACCTTTCCAGACCGGCACAGTCTCCTCTACGTCTCGTAGGGTAGCAAGGAGCACCATCTGGTGCCACTCGGTGGCTGCAGCCTGAGGCCCACTGGTCTGTCACAATGGTCTGTCAAAAAAGCAGGCTCCCCAGGCCCTGGACACAGAGGGGCGGCGGCAGCTTTCCTCAACTTGGTCTGTGCTCCAGAAACGTCCGGGGGTGGAACGTCAGCGCACATCCGTGCTGTCCTCCTTTGGCTGCTCTTTCACCAAGAAAGAGGAGCGTGACAGGATTTCAAGGAGTCACCAAGCGGTTGGGCAAGACGCTAACAGCCATGACGACGCTGTACAAAAAGCTGCATTTCTGCAGGAATGAGGCCTGAGGTTGCGCCTAGGGTCCCGTACGTGTCTGGATCCTTTTCCCCGAGAGCCCCTGATGCCAGCGCATGGATGATTCGCACCGAGGGGGAGCTGAGGTCTCTCCTAGTGCCTCAGCACTTTTGGGTGACTCACGGGTGACTCCGAGGTGGCCTGCTGGTGCCACCTTGCAATTAAAGGGACCCGAGTGTGCCAATCCATCCCTGAGCCAGGGAAAACAAGCCAGACCCTCTGGGTCGGTGAGCTGAACAAGCCACCCGGCAATGATGCAAAGGTGAGTGTTGTTTGAGAAGACTGTGCCGAAACATAAAGGTTCATTTGGCGATGGCTCACTTTCAGGCATGAGTCAGCAGGCTTCTTCACCGCTCTCCAGGGCCACGTTGAGCCGTTGCTTCTCCTCAGGAGAGCACTGAGTAAAGTCCTGGCAGGCAAGGCAAGGGCTGTGCAGTTCCCAAAGAGAACGCTCTGGCCTTTCCTGTCTGAAGAGAACAGCTGAACCGCTGGGCTCCCTTTGCATGGCTGGAAAGCGTGTGCATCACCGAGGCCCGAGGCACGCAGAGATCTGCACCCAGGGGCCTGACCCACTCCAGCCATGGCCTCAGCGTCCCCATCCCTGCGCACAACGGGGTTTCTCTCCAGACTCGCAGAAGGGCCTTGTTTGACCATCACCTTCCAATCACCCTGGGGACCTGGGTCTCGTCCGGTTCTCCGTCCCTCAGCAGAACCGCCATGCTGCAGAGGCTTGACTGGGCTCTGAGCAAGTCCGTAGCCTGCAGGCACTGGTGTTGCTCAGGGTCAGCTTCAGCCCGTGAATGAGAGAGAGACCCTTCTGAGTGGCCTTCAGGCGTGCTCCACAGGCAAAGTCCTAAGGAAGTGGTGGCCATGTTCCCCCGGAAGGGCAGGATGCGCACAGCACCTGCTCATGGCCTGAATCTGCTGCAAGGCTTCACCAGCAACGGGAATGAGACCTCAGGCGAGCATTGGTCTGGGGAGGAACCATAATTGCCTTCAACAAAATCACTTCAGCGCTACCCAGGATGAAAAGGGAGACAAGCATTTCAGGCAAAGTGGGCATGTCTTTGATCTACCAGCTGAGCTTTGAGAAGCCAAAATTGCTGTTTCTCAACATGCTTCATGTTTGTGTCATTTTTCAGCTCCCCTGGGGCTCTGGGGTGCAGTACAAAAGTGTGCCCAACTCCCAGCTCCTCTATCTTCTCCTCGTGCCTTCCTCTGCTCTGTGAAGCTGGTAAGCCTCAGCTCATTTTGCCTCTTGTCTCCCCAGACAGTTTTTGTGGAGAGGGCTGCATGCGTTTTGCCTCCCTTGTCCTCCGTGAATGGTCTAGGACGTGAAACAGGGCATTGGTTGGTTTCTTTGCCAGCCGTAGCTCTTTGCAAGGCTCAGGACGTACGGCCAGCGCTCTCTAAGCCACAACCAGGCACTGCCTCCACCATCCGCAGTTCAGCTATGCTCCTTTTGCATTATTGGCATGACAAGGAGCTTCCTCAGGAGAGCTGGTCCCACCATAGATGTCGTCTTCCATAGTGGCTGCTGTTTTCAGAAGCCCCGTTGTGTTTTACTCAGACATGTCTCCTCCTGAGAGGAGTGGGTGAGAGAAGCCTGTCCTGACAAGACTAGGGGTCTCGAGGGTGGGGCGGGAGGACGAGACCCGTTTGGCTGGGGGAACAAATTGATGCTGGTACGAGGGCTGATGATCCGGCAGTACACAGCCCGATGCCAAGAAGAGGGACTCTCTGGGTCGGCAGTAGAAAATCTTTCCCTGACTAAGGTTGCAGCATCAAGGCTATGCTCAACCCCTCTGAAAAACCTGGCATCCATTTCCTCATACCGGTGCGGGGCTTACTGAGGACTCTCTCGGGGGCACCTTCCCTACCAAGCCTTCAAGGCTCTGAGCAGAAGGATCGTTGTGAAACATCCTCGCAGCTTGCAGACGTACCCTTGGTAATGGAGCAACCGTAGGTAGCAGAGTGGCTCCGTGGGGCAGGCATGCCTGCGAGTGGCAAGGCCAGCTGAGGTATAGGCTGCGAAGGAGCTTGACTTGGGCAGGGGGAGCTTCCTTGCATGTGGACGGACCCTCTCGGATCACCCTTCAATTACAAACAAATGCCCGCCGCAGGCCCACCAAAATGCCCAGAAACCCCTTCTCTGCAGACACTGGAGGTCCATCAACTGTTGGGCCATGCCACTGCCTCCGCCTTTGAGACTGTTTACCAGGTGGGACCCTGCATTTCATGGGGCCGTTGCAAGTAACACTGGCCAGGATAGCCCGGGTGCCTGTGGGTGAGACATCCCAGGCGGGTGAGAGAAGAGGTCTTCAGATATGGCAGGGAGTGACGAGGCAGCGGGGAGGTTCAGGCGGCAGAGAGGAGGCTGCATTGTGGTGTTCTGCCAAAAGCAGAGCAGGGCACCATTGCTGGCCCTCCTGCAGGACACGGCTTGCTTGACTCGTGCCCCATCCCAATTCTCCCTCCGCTGAGTTCGCAGTCACTGCTCGTTCTCAGAGGAGCCAGGATGGGGAACTGAAAGGACCCCACGGCTAAGGCCCTCTGCTCCCTCCCGGCCTTGCAGGGTCGCCTCCCGCCGCGAGACATGTCGTGCTACAGCCCGTGCCTGCCAGCTGCCTGCGGCCCAGCCCCGCTTGCCAACAGCTGCAACGAGCCGTGCGTCATCCGGTGCGCCGACTCCAGCGTTGCGATCCAGCCCCCGCCAGTCCTGGTGACGCTGCCGGGCCCAATCCTCAGCTCCTTCCCTCAGAGCACAGCCGTGGGATCCACCGCGTCGGCTGCCGTGGGGAGCTCTCTCAGCGCTGGCAGCGTGCCCATTGCTTCTGGGGGCTCCCTGGGGCTGGGGGCCTTTGGGTGGTCCGGTCTGGGCCGTGGGCTCTGCGGGCCTCTGGGACGGGGCAATCTCTTATGCTGAAGCCTGTGGATTGCCTGCCCATGCTCGAGCGCCAGGAGCCTCGAGGAAAGCCCTGAGAGCGCCGCCACGGTCTGCAGAGGAGCCGAGCTCCCACCGCTCCGCCTGGAGGAAGGGGCCTGCGCTGGCCTTCTGTCTCTTCCCAAGGAAGCCTCTCTCTTTCCCCCTCTTGCTCCGCCGTGCTCCTTATGCTCCCCGTGAAGTACCTCCTCCTTCCTTCCGTAGCAAAGGGCCTAGGTGATACGTGATTGCCAGAGCCTGGAAGGAGAACCGGCAAAGAAGCATCCCTGGCGTGGAGGTTTTCCTTCAGGTGGCAGCACTTCTCTGAGCTTTACTCAGCCCCCCAGAATGCATTGCTTAAGCTCTCTCCTTTTCCATTTTCCTTCGATGGTCTCATTAAAGACAGTGGGCATCAGCTTTGCAAGAGAGTCATGTTTCGTTCTCCTCTCTTCTCCAATCCCAGCCAGCTGAGTACCCAAAAGAGTTCCTCCCTTGGTAAAACTACGGGTTTCTCCACAGGAGAAACCCAGGAGTTCCTGGGTTTGAGCGAGCCTCGCCTTTCGCCCCTGACATCCCATAGCAATGGAGACAAGGCCAGTTTGTGGGGGGGAGCTCTTGTGGAAGGAGCCCCGTCACTCAGTGGCACACCGTGAGAGCCACAAAAGAAAGCATGAAGGAAGCCCGGAATTCTTTCTGAATTCTGCCCGTGCTGCAGTGATTACTGCAGGGGCTCAACAAACTGCTGGGTTAAGGAGAGCCAACGATGGCCCTCGCTCCTGCCCCAGAGGCAATTGTGAATCTGCCAGTCCTCCTTGTTCACGTGTCTCTGCAATTACCGGCCCATGGGTGGGCTGGGGCTGGAGAAACTACTCAGAGTGAGCGGGGAGCAAGTGGTTCCGGTCCCAGCTCGCAGGCTGTGGGCTGCGCTCCTCTCCTGCTTCCAGGACAGGACTTGACCAGGCGAGGAGAAAGAGAGGCTCCCAGGGTCCTGCCGTTAGTGTGCATCCCACGGTGCGCAATTCCATACCCACCTTTCTGTTATCCGCCAGGGGCACCAAGCCTGGCCTCTTGCACCCTCTCCCCCAGCTCAAGGTCTGACCTTCAAGGCACAGGGAGGTCTGGGCTCAGGGGGAGCACTGCAGTGGTTTCAACTCTGCAGCACTGGACCTCTGGCGGGTAAAAAGAGGAGTTGTGCGCAGTGGGGCTGGTGCCCCTCAGCTCCCTCTTCATTCCTGACCGTTAGCTGTGCTGGGAGAGAAGCAGTCTGCCATGAGATCCCGGGTGAGCGCCAGGGGGAACGGCACGGAGTCGCCACGGCCAAGCCTGAGGCACATGCTCTGTCCTGGTGAAAAGTGCATCAGCCAAGGGTCAGTGACTCCTGTCCATATGAGCTGGTGGTATCCTTCCATGATGTGGGGGGAACGTGGCTGGTGACAAATTAACCTCAAAGGCGGGCTCAAGTCCTTTGGAGGCGCTAAGCCACTCTGGGCTCACCGTCCTGTGTTGCTTCCCAGGAAGGAGCGTGGGGCTCTGCTGTTCAGTCATTTTGTGATGTGAACGCTGGGACCTATTTCCCAAAGGTCCCCGGAGCTCAGCCCAGCTATCGGGAGAGTGGCCCAGTCCCACAAGGCAAAAGCTGGAGGCTGGCTCCTTCTCCCCCATGTCAAACAGTATGAAAAGGTGTAGGTGTCAAGAGCAGGAGTTGGAGCTGGAGCAGGAACAGGAGCAAGAGCAGCAGGAGCTGCAAGATCAGGAGCAGTGTCCGCAGCAGTGTCAGCAGCGGCAGCAGGAGCAGTAGGAGCAGTGTCAGTGTCAGCGGTGGCAGCAGCAGTGGCATGAGCAGCAGCAGCATGCTGACGAGGTGGCCGAGTGGTGAAGGCGATGGACTGCTAATCCATTGTGCTCTGCACGCGTGGGTTCGAATCCCATCCTCGTCGGCCAGCCCAAAAATGCCCAGAGTTTCTGAGTGTGAGCAGCTGGATGTGTGCCCCCAAGTAGGCCTTTGTTTTGAGTTGAGAGTTGCCTGAAAAGAACTCACAAGGTTTTGAGGTGGCTCAGGACACACCTCAACCTCTTGACTGTCTCCACCTCGGCAAGAGGAATAAGAAGGGGAGAGAGGAAGGAAGACCCAGGGGCCTCACAGGACGGCCAGCCTCTCCTCAGCCCCTGGGAAGGTGATAGAGCAAAACATCCTGGACTTTCCATTTCCAAACATAAGTAGCACAGGCAGGTGGTTGGGAGTAGCAAGCATGGGTTTACGAAGGAGAAGTCGTGCTTAACCAAGCTGGTAGCTTTCTACAGTGAGGTGACTAGCTTGGCGGAGGAGGAAAGAGCAGTGGATGTTGTTTACCTTGCCGCCTTCTGTAAGGCTCAGCCAGCCACGGGAACGAAGAACAAGAAAAACAAAATACGCGTAAACCACTTTCTGTCACAGAACAGTTCAAGTAAGGTATTTTTTTATGGCAGGCATTGCCCTTATCTGTTCGCAGAATCCCAGAATCACTGCGGTTGAAAGGGACCTCCTGAGACCCTCTCGTCCGAGCCAACTGCTCCAGCAGGGTCAACTTGAGCTGGTTGCTTAGGACATAGTCCAGTTGGGTTTTGAGTGTCTCCAAGGATGGAGACTCCACAACCTCTCTGGGCTCCCTCTTCCATCAGGTATGAGAAGAATCCCGGCTCTCACAGCCTCCGCTCATACTTCAGACACATCAAGCCCTTAACCAGCTTTGTGACAAAGCAGGGGTCTGCAGGGAAGACCCACGTGGAGGCAGGAGTAGCCAGCAGCCAGCCATGCCACCAAGGGATGTGCTGTCCTGGGTGGTCGGGAGCGACTTGGCAGGGGTCAGACGGCCAGGGACGGTCCGGTGTGGTTATGAAAGGCACAGAGGTGGCTGGAGCCTGATCTTAAAGGTCTTCTCCAACCTTAATGATTCTATGATTCCTGCCCACATGACCTCCCCTCTCTTACGCACATTTGCACTTCTGCCTCTCCGGCCACCTGCCTCCCTCTCCCAGTCCCTGGACATTTCCTTGGGATATCTCTTCCCCACGACTGTGGGCCTCTTGCTCTCCCCACCCTGCTCTCCTCTGGGCGCCCTTCCCTGTAGTTTTGCCATTCCAAGGATGCCTCGCGGCTCATTGGTGATCCCCACCTGTGAGCAGCGTGCCTGGACACACCAGCATGCAAACAAGATGCGAGAAGGAGAGGCTGGGCTTTGGCCAAGGGGCTCAGAGCTCAGAATGTTGCTGACCCCACCCCGCTACCCACCCCGCCGCCAAGCTTGCTATCCCTAAGGCCTGCGAGCCAGGAAAAAGGGGACCACTGCCCCCGCTGCCAGCCCCGTTGGGTCTGACTCCAGAGGAAGAGCCTGTGGGAGATGAGGAAGGAGCTGCCTGCTGCGGAGAGGTCAGCTTCTTCATCGGCACCTTAACCTCACCTGGCCAGCGTCAGGGAAGAGAAGAAGACTAGAGCTCTTTCTCATCGACAGACGAGCTCAGCGTTTTGGAGAGCCCCGAAGAACCCCTTTCTGTTTGGTGGCTGCTGAACCCAGGAGCCCAGCAGAGCTCAGGCTGCCACAGCTCCATGCCCCCAGGCCCGGCCAGCAGCGAGGCCGAGCATCCCTCCCAGGAGGCTCACACGCACACATCCATGAATACAAACCATACACACATGGGCGACGGCACCCATCGACCCGGGCAGAAACACTCAGCACTCAGCAGACGGCACTGAGAGCCTCGTCCAGGTCCCCTTTCTGGCTGATCACGATGAAGGTTTGTGAGTGGGAAAGTATTACACACGGGTACAACGTGGATCCCTCCATCAGCTGGGCTGAGACCACTGCAGTGACTGTCACCACCGAGGCATGAACCACGGCGACCTGTGGTTTGACTCCAGTTGCTGGCCCCGAGACTTCCATACACGCAGATCTGAGAGCCCCTGAGAACAATCATTCACTGCAACAACCTCCCCAGGACCAAGGTGCAGTCCCCATGACTGGAGGTTTTCAAGATGCGATTGGACAGGGTGCTTTCCCACAAAAGGTTGGACCAGGTGACCTTTCGAGGTCCCTACCAATCGGGGCGATTCTGTGATTCTATGACTATTCAGCCTTCCTTCATACTTTGCTTTCGAGGTGTGACGCTGGGTGATGGGGCTCCTTTCCACAAGAGCTCCCCCCCACAAACTGGCCTTGTCTCCATTGCTATGGGATGTCAGGGGCGAAAGGCGAGGCTCGCTCAAACCCAGGAACTCCTGGGTTTCTCCTGTGGAGAAACCCGTAGTTTTACCAAGGGAGGAACTCTTTTGGGTACTCAGCTGGCTGGGATTGGAGAAGAGGGGAGAACGAAACATGACTCTCTTGCAAAGCTGATGCCCACTGTCTTTAATGAGACCATCGAAGGAAAATGGAAAAGGAGAGAGCTTAAGCAATGCATTCTGGGGGGCTGAGTAAAGCTCAGAGAAGTGCTGCCACCTGAAGGAAAACCTCCACGCCAGGGATGCTTCTTTGCCGGTTCTCCTTCCAGGCTCTGGCAATCACGTATCACCTAGGCCCTTTGCTACGGAAGGAAGGAGGAGGTACTTCACGGGGAGCATAAGGAGCACGGCGGAGCAAGAGGGGGAAAGAGAGAGGCTTCCTTGGGAAGAGACGGAAGGCCAGCGCAGGCCCCTTCCGCCGTGGCGGCGCTCTCAGGGCTTTCCTCGAGGCTCCTGGCGCTCGAGCATGGGCAGGCAATCCACAGGATTCAGCATAAGAGATTGCCCCGTCCCAGAGGCCCGCAGAGCCCACGGCCCAGACCGGACCACCCAAAGGCCCCCAGCCCCAGGGAGCCCCCAGAAGCAATGGGCACGCTGCCAGCGCTGAGAGAGCTCCCCACGGCAGCCGACGCGGTGGATCCCATGGCTGTGCTCTGAGGGAAGGAGCTGAGGATTGGGCCCGGCAGCGTCACCAGGACTGGCGGGGGCTGGATCGCAACGCTGGAGTCGGCGCACCGGATGACGCACAGCTCGTTGCAGCTGTTGGCAAGCGGGGCTGGGCCGCAGGCAGCTGGCAGGCACGGGCTGTAGCACGACATGTCTCGCGGCGGGAGGCGACCCTGCAAGGCCGGGAGGGAGCAGAGGGCCTTAGCCGTGGGGTCCTTTCAGTTCCCCATCCTGGCTCCTCTGAGAACGAGCAGCACCTGGGTAGGGCCAGATCTCCCTGGAAAGTTGCTTTCCATGCCAAGAGTGACCAAGGCAGGTCGCTGCACTATGGGTGCGGGAGGAAGCCCCTGGTGACCACTTAGCCGGTACTGGGCGTCCAGCCTCAGAGTTCAGCAAAGCCACTGCTACAAAAGATCCCAAGTGGCTCCCTCCCGGAAGGGAACAAAGCCTTCCCTCTTGCCTCACCAACTCAGCACCCAGAAGAGGGAAGCACAGTGTATTTTCAAGCCTGCACCACGTATCAGAAGGGCCACGCACAGGAGGGAGGCAGTCCCCCTGACAGAAATCCTACCGTCAGGAAGAGGAGGAGTGAGTTCGGCCTTACCAAGTTCACCGTGGAGAGCACGGGAAGAGATGTGGATGGAAGGGCCTGGAGTGGCACAGGCTTTTTATACGTTGAGCCAGCGCCTCAGGAGACGTGGAACACACCTTCTTTGTGGAGCACGTTAACAAACAGCAATTTGAGGCTTGCAAAGCACAGCCAAGAGATGAAGAGCTTGTCTCTTTCATCTGAAAGGTCTGGCTGGCATTTCCCTATTGGGTGAGAGCACGGTGATGCATTAGATGCCGGCTCCTCAAAGCAACGCTCATCTGAGGTCCTATGCCAGTTCCCAGGAGAGGGTTTCAGTAGCTCCAGGCCCTGTGTGTGGGTTGTGCCCATCCTTGCTGGGGAACGTGACTACCACCCTCAGACAGGCCTTGAGCTGATGAAGGCCACTCACGTGGGTCTCCTGTTGAAGGGCTGAGGCTGACCCTGAGAAACACAAGGCCCCGCGGGGCCATGGGCGGGCCCAGCCACCAGACAAGCCCCGGCTGGATGCGTGTCCGACCGAGGGACACACAAAGGAGGGGACTCAAATCCCCAGAGGTGGCTGAAAGCCGAAGGCCAAACAAGGAGCCTCTGTGAGAGGGAAAGAAGCACCGCTGTGTGAAGGGGTGGGGGCACTGGGGCTGTTGCTAGAGGTGGCCAGGCAGCTCTGTGGCGGCCTCAAAACAAAGGAAAAAAGGGGAAGGAGGAAAAAAGGAAAAGGTCTCGTGCTATGGAAATCTGTCGGTTCTCATTCTCAAAATTCTCATTCTCAAAGTGGGTAGTCAGCCCCAGGGGTGCAAGGTCAAAGTGGCTGAGGAGTAAGCTCATAGGCATTTGACTGAGGGTGCTTTTCACTTTCGGTCGCCTTGCCAGCACGGGGAAGGATGTGTCCTCTTGTGGCTGCAGTTCGAAGCAGAAGGCATCTTGCGGAGCGAGGATGGGCCTGCGCGGTCTGCTTCCTGCCCCCGGGCGTTACCACACACCTGCTGAGGCGGGTGGACGCTTGTGCCCTCTCCCGCTGCCTCAGCTGTGCTCAGGCGCAGCAAATGCCAGGCTCCTCATGCAGTAGGGGAGTGACGCTCCACCCTTCCCGCGTCCAGCAGTGGGGCAGGATGGCAGGACAAGGAGGAGAGCAGCCCAGCGATGGTACTCACTGCCTGCTGTAGCGGAGCTGTGACGGGCTGTGTCGTGCTCCCGTCTGGTGGCAAAGGAGGCTACGTGAGGAGCAGAATGTCTGTCCTGGCGTCTGCTCCTCTTTGCGTGCCCTCTCAGGTGCCAGTAGTGAGAGCAGAGAGGGAGGAGCAGCAAGGCCGTACTCGACTTCTCTCCTTACCCACTGCGGCCTTTGGCATTTGCTGGCGCACATCAGCAGTCTGAGCGCTCGTGCACTAGTGTGCCACCCGGGAACAGAACAGCCACAGGGCAGGATGCCCCATTCGGGGAGTTTCCCTCGGGGGTGGTTCCTGCTGGCAGCTTCCCCCATGGAGATTGCTGTGGGCAGCCCGTGCCTCTTCTGCGGGACCGGTCCGTGTCTCAAAGGGCCACACCCCGGGCCTTTGGGGGCTGGAAGAGATAGGCAGCCACTTCCCTGCCCTGACTCCCAGTTGAGGACATGCTGGGGGTCGAGTGCCTCGCAAGTTCCTCACAGAGCCTCAGAGCCTTTCAGGAGGGAGCATCACTGGCTGCTTTGTCAGTACACTTCCAGTGCCACCTGGAAAAGAGGCACGGGTGGCTGCCTCCCACCATGGTGCCCTGCAGACTCCTGGGACCTGTTTCTGCCTGTATGGAGCGAGCATGTTTCTGTTGTGAGCTGTGGCACTGCGTCGACCGTCCTGGCGGGAGGATGGCAGGACAGCCCCAGAGCATGGCCCTGCTGGAAACTACGGCAGAAGTGAGACAGAGCTATCGATCCTTTTCAGGAGAAGGCAACACTGGCCTTTGAAGACCCTTCCCCCAAACGGCACGGCCGCCGGGCTGAGAGCGTGGCCCATCTTCCCAAGCAGCACGGGCAGTCAGAGGCTTTTTCCAGGCAGCTCTCAGGGCTGGTGACACACGCCTGGCCTTTGAGCTTCCCCCAGACCTTTCCAGACCGGCACAGTCTCCTCTACGTCTCGTAGGGTAGCAAGGAGCACCATCTGGTGCCACTCGGTGGCTGCAGCCTGAGGCCCACTGGTCTGTCACAATGGTCTGTCAAAAAAGCAGGCTCCCCAGGCCCTGGACACAGAGGGGCGGCGGCAGCTTTCCTCAACTTGGTCTGTGCTCCAGAAACGTCCGGGGGTGGAACGTCAGCGCACATCCGTGCTGTCCTCCTTTGGCTGCTCTTTCACCAAGAAAGAGGAGCGTGACAGGATTTCAAGGAGTCACCAAGCGGTTGGGCAAGACGCTAACAGCCATGACGACGCTGTACAAAAAGCTGCATTTCTGCAGGAATGAGGCCTGAGGTTGCGCCTAGGGTCCCGTACGTGTCTGGATCCTTTTCCCCGAGAGCCCCTGATGCCAGCGCATGGATGATTCGCACCGAGGGGGAGCTGAGGTCTCTCCTAGTGCCTCAGCACTTTTGGGTGACTCACGGGTGACTCCGAGGTGGCCTGCTGGTGCCACCTTGCAATTAAAGGGACCCGAGTGTGCCAATCCATCCCTGAGCCAGGGAAAACAAGCCAGACCCTCTGGGTCGGTGAGCTGAACAAGCCACCCGGCAATGATGCAAAGGTGAGTGTTGTTTGGGAATTCTGTGCCGAAACATAAAGGTTCATTTGGCGATGGCTCACTTTCAGGCATGAGTCAGCAGGCTTCTTCACCGCTCTCCAGGGCCACGTTGAGCCGTTGCTTCTCCTCAGGAGAGCACTGAGTAAAGTCCTGGCAGGCAAGGCAAGGGCTGTGCAGTTCCCAAAGAGAACGCTCTGGCCTTTCCTGTCTGAAGAGAACAGCTGAACCGCTGGGCTCCCTTTGCATGGCTGGAAAGCGTGTGCATCACCGAGGCCCGAGGCACGCAGAGATCTGCACCCAGGGGCCTGACCCACTCCAGCCATGGCCTCAGCGTCCCCATCCCTGCGCACAACGGGGTTTCTCTCCAGACTCGCAGAAGGGCCTTGTTTGACCATCACCTTCCAATCACCCTGGGGACCTGGGTCTCGTCCGGTTCTCCGTCCCTCAGCAGAACCGCCATGCTGCAGAGGCTTGACTGGGCTCTGAGCAAGTCCGTAGCCTGCAGGCACTGGTGTTGCTCAGGGTCAGCTTCAGCCCGTGAATGAGAGAGAGACCCTTCTGAGTGGCCTTCAGGCGTGCTCCACAGGCAAAGTCCTAAGGAAGTGGTGGCCATGTTCCCCCGGAAGGGCAGGATGCGCACAGCACCTGCTCATGGCCTGAATCTGCTGCAAGGCTTCACCAGCAACGGGAATGAGACCTCAGGCGAGCATTGGTCTGGGGAGGAACCATAATTGCCTTCAACAAAATCACTTCAGCGCTACCCAGGATGAAAAGGGAGACAAGCATTTCAGGCAAAGTGGGCATGTCTTTGATCTACCAGCTGAGCTTTGAGAAGCCAAAATTGCTGTTTCTCAACATGCTTCATGTTTGTGTCATTTTTCAGCTCCCCTGGGGCTCTGGGGTGCAGTACAAAAGTGTGCCCAACTCCCAGCTCCTCTATCTTCTCCTCGTGCCTTCCTCTGCTCTGTGAAGTTGGTAAGCCTCAGCTCATTTTGCCTCTTGTCTCCCCAGACAGTTTTTGTGGAGAGGGCTGCATGCGTTTTGCCTCCCTTGTCCTCCGTGAATGGTCTAGGACGTGAAACAGGGCATTGGTTGGTTTCTTTGCCAGCCGTAGCTCTTTGCAAGGCTCAGGACGTACGGCCAGCGCTCTCTAAGCCACAACCAGGCACTGCCTCCACCATCCGCAGTTCAGCTATGCTCCTTTTGCATTATTGGCATGACAAGGAGCTTCCTCAGGAGAGCTGGTCCCACCATAGATGTCGTCTTCCATAGTGGCTGCTGTTTTCAGAAGCCCCGTTGTGTTTTACTCAGACATGTCTCCTCCTGAGAGGAGTGGGTGAGAGAAGCCTGTCCTGACAAGACTAGGGGTCTCGAGGGTGGGGCGGGAGGACGAGACCCGTTTGGCTGGGGGAACAAATTGATGCTGGTACGAGGGCTGATGATCCGGCAGTACACAGCCCGATGCCAAGAAGAGGGACTCTCTGGGTCGGCAGTAGAAAATCTTTCCCTGACTAAGGTTGCAGCATCAAGGCTATGCTCAACCCCTCTGAAAAACCTGGCATCCATTTCCTCATACCGGCGCGGGGCTTACTGAGGACTCTCTCGGGGGCACCTTCCCTACCAAGCCTTCAAGGCTCTG
Organism: Phaethon aethereus; assembly: GCF_964289735.1. Taxonomy (NCBI): domain Eukaryota; kingdom Metazoa; phylum Chordata; class Aves; order Phaethontiformes; family Phaethontidae; genus Phaethon; species Phaethon aethereus. The sequence continues at coordinate 476,419 of NC_138594.1, forward strand.
AGCAGAAGGATCGTTGTGAAACATCCTCGCAGCTTGCAGACGTACCCTTGGTAATGGAGCAACCGTAGGTAGCAGAGTGGCTCCGTGGGGCAGGCATGCCTGCGAGTGGCAAGGCCAGCTGAGGTATAGGCTGCGAAGGAGCTTGACTTGGGCAGGGGGAGCTTCCTTGCATGTGGACGGACCCTCTCGGATCACCCTTCAATTACAAACAAATGCCCGCCGCAGGCCCACCAAAATGCCCAGAAACCCCTTCTCTGCAGACACTGGAGGTCCATCAACTGTTGGGCCATGCCACTGCCTCCGCCTTTGAGACTGTTTACCAGGTGGGACCCTGCATTTCATGGGGCCGTTGCAAGTAACACTGGCCAGGATAGCCCGGGTGCCTGTGGGTGAGACATCCCAGGCGGGTGAGAGAAGAGGTCTTCAGATATGGCAGGGAGTGACGAGGCAGCGGGGAGGTTCAGGCGGCAGAGAGGAGGCTGCATTGTGGTGTTCTGCCAAAAGCAGAGCAGGGCACCATTGCTGGCCCTCCTGCAGGACACGGCTTGCTTGACTCGTGCCCCATCCCAATTCTCCCTCCGCTGAGTTCGCAGTCACTGCTCGTTCTCAGAGGAGCCAGGATGGGGAACTGAAAGGACCCCACGGCTAAGGCCCTCTGCTCCCTCCCGGCCTTGCAGGGTCGCCTCCCGCCGCGAGACATGTCGTGCTACAGCCCGTGCCTGCCAGCTGCCTGCGGCCCAGCCCCGCTTGCCAACAGCTGCAACGAGCCGTGCGTCATCCGGTGCGCCGACTCCAGCGTTGCGATCCAGCCCCCGCCAGTCCTGGTGACGCTGCCGGGCCCAATCCTCAGCTCCTTCCCTCAGAGCACAGCCGTGGGATCCACCGCGTCGGCTGCCGTGGGGAGCTCTCTCAGCGCTGGCAGCGTGCCCATTGCTTCTGGGGGCTCCCTGGGGCTGGGGGCCTTTGGGTGGTCCGGTCTGGGCCGTGGGCTCTGCGGGCCTCTGGGACGGGGCAATCTCTTATGCTGAAGCCTGTGGATTGCCTGCCCATGCTCGAGCGCCAGGAGCCTCGAGGAAAGCCCTGAGAGCGCCGCCACGGTCTGCAGAGGAGCCGAGCTCCCACCGCTCCGCCTGGAGGAAGGGGCCTGCGCTGGCCTTCCGTCTCTTCCCAAGGAAGCCTCTCTCTTTCCCCCTCTTGCTCCGCCGTGCTCCTTATGCTCCCCGTGAAGTACCTCCTCCTTCCTTCCGTAGCAAAGGGCCTAGGTGATACGTGATTGCCAGAGCCTGGAAGGAGAACCGGCAAAGAAGCATCCCTGGCGTGGAGGTTTTCCTTCAGGTGGCAGCACTTCTCTGAGCTTTACTCAGCCCCCCAGAATGCATTGCTTAAGCTCTCTCCTTTTCCATTTTCCTTCGATGGTCTCATTAAAGACAGTGGGCATCAGCTTTGCAAGAGAGTCATGTTTCGTTCTCCCCTCTTCTCCAATCCCAGCCAGCTGAGTACCCAAAAGAGTTCCTCCCTTGGTAAAACTACGGGTTTCTCCACAGGAGAAACCCAGGAGTTCCTGGGTTTGAGCGAGCCTCGCCTTTCGCCCCTGACATCCCATAGCAATGGAGACAAGGCCAGTTTGCGGGGGGGAGCTCTTGTGGAAGGAGCCCCGTCACTCAGTGGCACACCGTGAGAGCCACAAAAGAAAGCATGAAGGAAGCCCGGAATTCTTTCTGAATTCTGCCCGTGCTGCAGTGATTACTGCAGGGGCTCAACAAACTGCTGGGTTAAGGAGAGCCAACGATGGCCCTCGCTCCTGCCCCAGAGGCAATTGTGAATCTGCCAGTCCTCCTTGTTCACGTGTCTCTGCAATTACCGGCCCATGGGTGGGCTGGGGCTGGAGAAACTACTCAGAGTGAGCGGGGAGCAAGTGGTTCCGGTCCCAGCTCGCAGGCTGTGGGCTGCGCTCCTCTCCTGCTTCCAGGACAGGACTTGACCAGGCGAGGAGAAAGAGAGGCTCCCAGGGTCCTGCCGTTAGTGTGCATCCCACGGTGCGCAATTCCATACCCACCTTTCTGTTATCCGCCAGGGGCACCAAGCCTGGCCTCTTGCACCCTCTCCCCCAGCTCAAGGTCTGACCTTCAAGGCACAGGGAGGTCTGGGCTCAGGGGGAGCACTGCAGTGGTTTCAACTCTGCAGCACTGGACCTCTGGCGGGTAAAAAGAGGAGTTGTGCGCAGTGGGGCTGGTGCCCCTCAGCTCCCTCTTCATTCCTGACCGTTAGCTGTGCTGGGAGAGAAGCAGTCTGCCATGAGATCCCGGGTGAGCGCCAGGGGGAACGGCACGGAGTCGCCACGGCCAAGCCTGAGGCACATGCTCTGTCCTGGTGAAAAGTGCATCAGCCAAGGGTCAGTGACTCCTGTCCATATGAGCTGGTGGTATCCTTCCATGATGTGGGGGGAACGTGGCTGGTGACAAATTAACCTCAAAGGCGGGCTCAAGTCCTTTGGAGGCGCTAAGCCACTCTGGGCTCACCGTCCTGTGTTGCTTCCCAGGAAGGAGCGTGGGGCTCTGCTGTTCAGTCATTTTGTGATGTGAACGCTGGGACCTATTTCCCAAAGGTCCCCGGAGCTCAGCCCAGCTATCGGGAGAGTGGCCCAGTCCCACAAGGCAAAAGCTGGAGGCTGGCTCCTTCTCCCCCATGTCAAACAGTATGAAAAGGTGTAGGTGTCAAGAGCAGGAGTTGGAGCTGGAGCAGGAACAGGAGCAAGAGCAGCAGGAGCTGCAAGATCAGGAGCAGTGTCCGCAGCAGTGTCAGCAGCGGCAGCAGGAGCAGTAGGAGCAGTGTCAGTGTCAGCGGTGGCAGCAGCAGTGGCATGAGCAGCAGCAGCATGCTGACGAGGTGGCCGAGTGGTGAAGGCGATGGACTGCTAATCCATTGTGCTGTGCACGCGTGGGTTCGAATCCCATCCTCGTCGGCCAGCCCAAAAATGCCCAGAGTTTCTGAGTGTGAGCAGCTGGATGTGTGCCCCCAAGTAGGCCTTTGTTTTGAGTTGAGAGTTGCCTGAAAAGAACTCACAAGGTTTTGAGGTGGCTCAGGACACACCTCAACCTCTTGACTGTCTCCACCTCGGCAAGAGGAATAAGAAGGGGAGAGAGGAAGGAAGACCCAGGGGCCTCACAGGACGGCCAGCCTCTCCTCAGCCCCTGGGAAGGTGATAGAGCAAAACATCCTGGACTTTCCATTTCCAAACATAAGTAGCACAGGCAGGTGGTTGGGAGTAGCAAGCATGGGTTTACGAAGGAGAAGTCGTGCTTAACCAAGCTGGTAGCTTTCTACAGTGAGGTGACTAGCTTGGCGGAGGAGGAAAGAGCAGTGGATGTTGTTTACCTTGCCTTCTGTAAGGCTCAGCCAGCCACAGGAACGAAGAACAAGAAAAACAAAATACGCGTAAACCACTTTCTGTCACAGAACAGTTCAAGTAAGGTATTTTTTTATGGCAGGCATTGCCCTTATCTGTTCGCAGAATCCCAGAATCACTGCGGTTGAAAGGGACCTCCTGAGACCCTCTCGTCCGAGCCAACTGCTCCAGCAGGGTCAACTTGAGCTGGTTGCTTAGGACATAGTCCAGTTGGGTTTTGAGTGTCTCCAAGGATGGAGACTCCACAACCTCTCTGGGCTCCCTCTTCCATCAGGTATGAGAAGAATCCCGGCTCTCACAGCCTCCGCTCATACTTCAGACACATCAAGCCCTTAACCAGCTTTGTGACAAAGCAGGGGTCTGCAGGGAAGACCCACGTGGAGGCAGGAGTAGCCAGCAGCCAGCCATGCCACCAAGGGATGTGCTGTCCTGGGTGGTCGGGAGCGACTTGGCAGGGGTCAGACGGCCAGGGACGGTCCGGTGTGGTTATGAAAGGCACAGAGGTGGCTGGAGCCTGATCTTAAAGGTCTTCTCCAACCTTAATGATTCTATGATTCCTGCCCACATGACCTCCCCTCTCTTACGCACATTTGCACTTCTGCCTCTCCGGCCACCTGCCTCCCTCTCCCAGTCCCTGGACATTTCCTTGGGATATCTCTTCCCCACGACTGTGGGCCTCTTGCTCTCCCCACCCTGCTCTCCTCTGGGCGCCCTTCCCTGTAGTTTTGCCATTCCAAGGATGCCTCGCGGCTCATTGGTGATCCCCACCTGTGAGCAGCGTGCCTGGACACACCAGCATGCAAACAAGATGCGAGAAGGAGAGGCTGGGCTTTGGCCAAGGGGCTCAGAGCTCAGAATGTTGCTGACCCCACCCCGCTACCCACCCCGCCGCCAAGCTTGCTATCCCTAAGGCCTGCGAGCCAGGAAAAAGGGGACCACTGCCCCCGCTGCCAGCCCCGTTGGGTCTGACTCCAGAGGAAGAGCCTGTGGGAGATGAGGAAGGGGCTGCCTGCTGCGGAGAGGTCAGCTTCTTCATCGGCACCTTAACCTCACCTGGCCAGCGTCAGGGAAGAGAAGAAGACTAGAGCTCTTTCTCATCGACAGACGAGCTCAGCGTTTTGGAGAGCCCCGAAGAACCCCTTTCTGTTTGGTGGCTGCTGAACCCAGGAGCCCAGCAGAGCTCAGGCTGCCACAGCTCCATGCCCCCAGGCCCGGCCAGCAGCGAGGCCGAGCATCCCTCCCAGGAGGCTCACACGCACACATCCATGAATACAAACCATACACACATGGGCGACGGCACCCATCGACCCGGGCAGAAACACTCGGCACTCAGCAGACGGCACTGAGAGCCTCGTCCAGGTCCCCTTTCTGGCTGATCACGATGAAGGTTTGTGAGTGGGAAAGTATTACACACGGGTACAACGTGGATCCCTCCATCAGCTGGGCTGAGACCACTGCAGTGACTGTCACCACCGAGGCATGAACCACGGCGACCTGTGGTTTGACTCCAGTTGCTGGCCCCGAGACTTCCATACACGCAGATCTGAGAGCCCCTGAGAACAATCATTCACTGCAACAACCTCCCCAGGACCAAGGTGCAGTCCCCATGACTGGAGGTTTTCAAGATGCGATTGGACAGGGTGCTTTCCCACAAAAGGTTGGACCAGGTGACCTTTCGAGGTCCCTACCAATCGGGGCGATTCTGTGATTCTATGACTATTCAGCCTTCCTTCATACTTTGCTTTCGAGGTGTGACGCTGGGTGATGGGGCTCCTTTCCACAAGAGCTCCCCCCCACAAACTGGCCTTGTCTCCATTGCTATGGGATGTCAGGGGCGAAAGGCGAGGCTCGCTCAAACCCAGGAACTCCTGGGTTTCTCCTGTGGAGAAACCCGTAGTTTTACCAAGGGAGGAACTCTTTTGGGTACTCAGCTGGCTGGGATTGGAGAAGAGGGGAGAACGAAACATGACTCTCTTGCAAAGCTGATGCCCACTGTCTTTAATGAGACCATCGAAGGAAAATGGAAAAGGAGAGAGCTTAAGCAATGCATTCTGGGGGGCTGAGTAAAGCTCAGAGAAGTGCTGCCACCTGAAGGAAAACCTCCACGCCAGGGATGCTTCTTTGCCGGTTCTCCTTCCAGGCTCTGGCAATCACGTATCACCTAGGCCCTTTGCTACGGAAGGAAGGAGGAGGTACTTCACGAGGAGCATAAGGAGCACGGCGGAGCAAGAGGGGGAAAGAGAGAGGCTTCCTTGGGAAGAGACGGAAGGCCAGCGCAGGCCCCTTCCGCCGTGGCGGCGCTCTCAGGGCTTTCCTCGAGGCTCCTGGCGCTCGAGCATGGGCAGGCAATCCACAGGCTTCAGCATAAGAGATTGCCCCGTCCCAGAGGCCCGCAGAGCCCACGGCCCAGACCGGACCACCCAAAGGCCCCCAGCCCCAGGGAGCCCCCAGAAGCAATGGGCACGCTGCCAGCGCTGAGAGAGCTCCCCACGGCAGCCGACGCGGTGGATCCCACGGCTGTGCTCTGAGGGAAGGAGCTGAGGATTGGGCCCGGCAGCGTCACCAGGACTGGCGGGGGCTGGATCGCAACGCTGGAGTCGGCGCACCGGATGACGCACGGCTCGTTGCAGCTGTTGGCAAGCGGGGCTGGGCCGCAGGCAGCTGGCAGGCACGGGCTGTAGCACGACATGTCTCGCGGCGGGAGGCGACCCTGCAAGGCCGGGAGGGAGCAGAGGGCCTTAGCCGTGGGGTCCTTTCAGTTCCCCATCCTGGCTCCTCTGAGAACGAGCAGCACCTGGGTAGGGCCAGATCTCCCTGGAAAGTTGCTTTCCATGCCAAGAGTGACCAAGGCAGGTCGCTGCACTATGGGTGCGGGAGGAAGCCCCTGGTGACCACTTAGCCGGTACTGGGCGTCCAGCCTCAGAGTTCAGCAAAGCCACTGCTACAAAAGATCCCAAGTGGCTCCCTCCCGGAAGGGAACAAAGCCTTCCCTCTTGCCTCACCAACTCAGCACCCAGAAGAGGGAAGCACAGTGTATTTTCAAGCCTGCACCACGTATCAGAAGGGCCACGCACAGGAGGGAGGCAGTCCCCCTGACAGAAATCCTACCGTCAGGAAGAGGAGGAGTGAGTTCGGCCTTACCAAGTTCACCGTGGAGAGCACGGGAAGAGATGTGGATGGAAGGGCCTGGAGTGGCACAGGCTTTTTATACGTTGAGCCAGCGCCTCAGGAGACGTGGAACACACCTTCTTTGTGGAGCACGTTAACAAACAGCAATTTGAGGCTTGCAAAGCACAGCCAAGAGATGAAGAGCTTGTCTCTTTCATCTGAAAGGTCTGGCTGGCATTTCCCTATTGGGTGAGAGCACGGTGATGCATTAGATGCCGGCTCCTCAAAGCAACGCTCATCTGAGGTCCTATGCCAGTTCCCAGGAGAGGGTTTCAGTAGCTCCAGGCCCTGTGTGTGGGTTGTGCCCATCCTTGCTGGGGAACGTGACTACCACCCTCAGACAGGCCTTGAGCTGATGAAGGCCACTCACGTGGGTCTCCTGTTGAAGGGCTGAGGCTGACCCTGAGAAACACAAGGCCCCGCGGGGCCATGGGCGGGCCCAGCCACCAGACAAGCCCCGGCTGGATGCGTGTCCGACCGAGGGACACACAAAGGAGGGGACTCAAATCCCCAGAGGTGGCTGAAAGGCGAAGGCCAAACAAGGAGCCTCTGTGAGAGGGAAAGAAGCACCGCTGTGTGAAGGGGTGGGGGCACTGGGGCTGTTGCTAGAGGTGGCCAGGCAGCTCTGTGGCGGCCTCAAAACAAAGGAAAAAAGGGGAAGGAGGAAAAAAGGAAAAGGTCTCGTGCTATGGAAATCTGTCGGTTCTCATTCTCAAAATTCTCATTCTCAAAGTGGGTAGTCAGCCCCAGGGGTGCAAGGTCAAAGTGGCTGAGGAGTAAGCTCATAGGCATTTGACTGAGGGTGCTTTTCACTTTCGGTCGCCTTGCCAGCACGGGGAAGGATGTGTCCTCTTGTGGCTGCAGTTCGAAGCAGAAGGCATCTTGCGGAGCGAGGATGGGCCTGCGCGGTCTGCTTCCTGCCCCCGGGCGTTACCACACACCTGCTGAGGCGGGTGGACACTTGTGCCCTCTCCCGCTGCCTCAGCTGTGCTCAGGCGCAGCAAATGCCAGGCTCCTCATGCAGTAGGGGAGTGACGCTCCACCCTTCCCGCGTCCAGCAGTGGGGCAGGATGGCAGGACAAGGAGGAGAGCAGCCCAGCGATGGTACTCACTGCCTGCTGTAGCGGAGCTGTGACGGGCTGTGTCGTGCTCCCGTCTGGTGGCAAAGGAGGCTACGTGAGGAGCAGAATGTCTGTCCTGGCGTCTGCTCCTCTTTGCGTGCCCTCTCAGGTGCCAGTAGTGAGAGCAGAGAGGGAGGAGCAGCAAGGCCGTACTCGACTTCTCTCCTTACCCACTGCGGCCTTTGGCATTTGCTGGCGCACATCAGCAGTCTGAGCGCTCGTGCACTAGTGTGCCACCCGGGAACAGAACAGCCACAGGGCAGGATGCCCCATTCGGGGAGTTTCCCTCGGGGGTGGTTCCTGCTGGCAGCTTCCCCCATGGAGATTGCTGTGGGCAGCCCGTGCCTCTTCTGCGGGACCGGTCCGTGTCTCAAAGGGCCACACCCCGGGCCTTTGGGGGCTGGAAGAGATAGGCAGCCACTTCCCTGCCCTGACTCCCAGTTGAGGACATGCTGGGGGTCGAGTGCCTCGCAAGTTCCTCACAGAGCCTCAGAGCCTTTCAGGAGGGAGCATCACTGGCTGCTTTGTCAGTACACTTCCAGTGCCACCTGGAAAAGAGGCACGGGTGGCTGCCTCCCACCATGGTGCCCTACAGACTCCTGGGACCTGTTTCTGCCTGTACGGAGCGAGCATGTTTCTGTTGTGAGCTGTGGCACTGCGTCGACCGTCCTGGCGGGAGGATGGCAGGACAGCCCCAGAGCATGGCCCTGCTGGAAACTACGGCAGAAGTGAGACAGAGCTATCGATCCTTTTCAGGAGAAGGCAACACTGGCCTTTGAAGACCCTTCCCCCAAACGGCACGGCCGCCGGGCTGAGAGCGTGGCCCATCTTCCCAAGCAGCACGGGCAGTCAGAGGCTTTTTCCAGGCAGCTCTCAGGGCTGGTGACACACGCCTGGCCTTTGAGCTTCCCCCAGACCTTTCCAGACCGGCACAGTCTCCTCTACGTCTCGTAGGGTAGCAAGGAGCACCATCTGGTGCCACTCGGTGGCTGCAGCCTGAGGCCCACTGGTCTGTCACAATGGTCTGTCAAAAAAGCAGGCTCCCCAGGCCCTGGACACAGAGGGGCGGCGGCAGCTTTCCTCAACTTGGTCTGTGCTCCAGAAACGTCCGGGGGTGGAACGTCAGCGCACATCCGTGCTGTCCTCCTTTGGCTGCTCTTTCACCAAGAAAGAGGAGCGTGACAGGATTTCAAGGAGTCACCAAGCGGTTGGGCAAGACGCTAACAGCCATGACGACGCTGTACAAAAAGCTGCATTTCTGCAGGAATGAGGCCTGAGGTTGTGCCTAGGGTCCCGTACGTGTCTGGATCCTTTTCCCCGAGAGCCCCTGATGCCAGCGCATGGATGATTCGCACCGAGGGGGAGCTGAGGTCTCTCCTAGTGCCTCAGCACTTTTGGGTGACTCACGGGTGACTCCGAGGTGGCCTGCTGGTGCCACCTTGCAATTAAAGGGACCCGAGTGTGCCAATCCATCCCTGAGCCAGGGAAAACAAGCCAGACCCTCTGGGTCGGTGAGCTGAACAAGCCACCCGGCAATGATGCAAAGGTGAGTGTTGTTTGGGAAGACTGTGCCGAAACATAAAGGTTCATTTGGCGATGGCTCACTTTCAGGCATGAGTCAGCAGGCTTCTTCACCGCTCTCCAGGGCCACGTTGAGCCGTTGCTTCTCCTCAGGAGAGCACTGAGTAAAGTCCTGGCAGGCAAGGCAAGGGCTGTGCAGTTCCCAAAGAGAACGCTCTGGCCTTTCCTGTCTGAAGAGAACAGCTGAACCGCTGGGCTCCCTTTGCATGGCTGGAAAGCGTGTGCATCACCGAGGCCCGAGGCACGCAGAGATCTGCACCCAGGGGCCTGACCCACTCCAGCCATGGCCTCAGCGTCCCCATCCCTGCGCACAACGGGGTTTCTCTCCAGACTCGCAGAAGGGCCTTGTTTGACCATCACCTTCCAATCACCCTGGGGACCTGGGTCTCGTCCGGTTCTCCGTCCCTCAGCAGAACCGCCATGCTGCAGAGGCTTGACTGGGCTCTGAGCAAGTCCGTAGCCTGCAGGCACTGGTGTTGCTCAGGGTCAGCTTCAGCCCGTGAATGAGAGAGAGACCCTTCTGAGTGGCCTTCAGGCGTGCTCCACAGGCAAAGTCCTAAGGAAGTGGTGGCCATGTTCCCCCGGAAGGGCAGGATGCGCACAGCACCTGCTCATGGCCTGAATCTGCTGCAAGGCTTCACCAGCAACGGGAATGAGACCTCAGGCGAGCATTGGTCTGGGGAGGAACCATAATTGCCTTCAACAAAATCACTTCAGCGCTACCCAGGATGAAAAGGGAGACAAGCATTTCAGGCAAAGTGGGCATGTCTTTGATCTACCAGCTGAGCTTTGAGAAGCCAAAATTGCTGTTTCTCAACATGCTTCATGTTTGTGTCATTTTTCAGCTCCCCTGGGGCTCTGGGGTGCAGTACAAAAGTGTGCCCAACTCCCAGCTCCTCTATCTTCTCCTCGTGCCTTCCTCTGCTCTGTGAAGTTGGTAAGCCTCAGCTCATTTTGCCTCTTGTCTCCCCAGACAGTTTTTGTGGAGAGGGCTGCATGCGTTTTGCCTCCCTTGTCCTCCGTGAATGGTCTAGGACGTGAAACAGGGCATTGGTTGGTTTCTTTGCCAGCCGTAGCTCTTTGCAAGGCTCAGGACGTACGGCCAGCGCTCTCTAAGCCACAACCAGGCACTGCCTCCACCATCCGCAGTTCAGCTATGCTCCTTTTGCATTATTGGCATGACAAGGAGCTTCCTCAGGAGAGCTGGTCCCACCATAGATGTCGTCTTCCATAGTGGCTGCTGTTTTCAGAAGCCCCGTTGTGTTTTACTCAGACATGTCTCCTCCTGAGAGGAGTGGGTGAGAGAAGCCTGTCCTGACAAGACTAGGGGTCTCGAGGGTGGGGCGGGAGGACGAGACCCGTTTGGCTGGGGGAACAAATTGATGCTGGTACGAGGGCTGATGATCCGGCAGTACACAGCCCGATGCCAAGAAGAGGGACTCTCTGGGTCGGCAGTAGAAAATCTTTCCCTGACTAAGGTTGCAGCATCAAGGCTATGCTCAACCCCTCTGAAAAACCTGGCATCCATTTCCTCATACCGGCGCGGGGCTTACTGAGGACTCTCTCGGGGGCACCTTCCCTACCAAGCCTTCAAGGCTCTGAGCAGAAGGATCGTTGTGAAACATCCTCGCAGCTTGCAGACGTACCCTTGGTAATGGAGCAACCGTAGGTAGCAGAGTGGCTCCGTGGGGCAGGCATGCCTGCGAGTGGCAAGGCCAGCTGAGGTATAGGCTGCGAAGGAGCTTGACTTGGGCAGGGGGAGCTTCCTTGCATGTGGACGGACCCTCTCGGATCACCCTTCAATTACAAACAAATGCCCGCCGCAGGCCCACCAAAATGCCCAGAAACCCCTTCTCTGCAGACACTGGAGGTCCATCAACTGTTGGGCCATGCCACTGCCTCCGCCTTTGAGACTGTTTACCAGGTGGGACCCTGCATTTCATGGGGCCGTTGCAAGTAACACTGGCCAGGATAGCCCGGGTGCCTGTGGGTGAGACATCCCAGGCGGGTGAGAGAAGAGGTCTTCAGATATGGCAGGGAGTGACGAGGCAGCGGGGAGGTTCAGGCGGCAGAGAGGAGGCTGCATTGTGGTGTTCTGCCAAAAGCAGAGCAGGGCACCATTGCTGGCCCTCCTGCAGGACACGGCTTGCTTGACTCGTGCCCCATCCCAATTCTCCCTCCGCTGAGTTCGCAGTCACTGCTCGTTCTCAGAGGAGCCAGGATGGGGAACTGAAAGGACCCCACGGCTAAGGCCCTCTGCTCCCTCCCGGCCTTGCAGGGTCGCCTCCCGCCGCGAGACATGTCGTGCTACAGCCCGTGCCTGCCAGCTGCCTGCGGCCCAGCCCCGCTTGCCAACAGCTGCAACGAGCCGTGCGTCATCCGGTGCGCCGACTCCAGCGTTGCGATCCAGCCCCCGCCAGTCCTGGTGACGCTGCCGGGCCCAATCCTCAGCTCCTTCCCTCAGAGCACAGCCGTGGGATCCACAGCGTCGGCTGCCGTGGGGAGCTCTCTCAGCGCTGGCAGCGTGCCCATTGCTTCTGGGGGCTCCCTGGGGCTGGGGGCCTTTGGGTGGTCCGGTCTGGGCCGTGGGCTCTGCGGGCCTCTGGGACGGGGCAATCTCTTATGCTGAAGCCTGTGGATTGCCTGCCCATGCTCGAGCACCAGGAGCCTCGAGGAAAGCCCTGAGAGCGCCGCCACGGTCTGCAGAGGAGCCGAGCTCCCACCGCTCCGCCTGGAGGAAGGGGCCTGCGCTGGCCTTCCGTCTCTTCCCAAGGAAGCCTCTCTCTTTCCCCCTCTTGCTCCGCCGTGCTCCTTATGCTCCCCGTGAAGTACCTCCTCCTTCCTTCCGTAGCAAAGGGCCTAGGTGATACGTGATTGCCAGAGCCTGGAAGGAGAACCGGCAAAGAAGCATCCCTGGCGTGGAGGTTTTCCTTCAGGTGGCAGCACTTCTCTGAGCTTTACTCAGCCCCCCAGAATGCATTGCTTAAGCTCTCTCCTTTTCCATTTTCCTTCGATGGTCTCATTAAAGACAGTGGGCATCAGCTTTGCAAGAGAGTCATGTTTCGTTCTCCCCTCTTCTCCAATCCCAGCCAGCTGAGTACCCAAAAGAGTTCCTCCCTTGGTAAAACTACGGGTTTCTCCACAGGAGAAACCCAGGAGTTCCTGGGTTTGAGCGAGCCTCGCCTTTCGCCCCTGACATCCCATAGCAATGGAGACAAGGCCAGTTTGCGGGGGGGAGCTCTTGTGGAAGGAGCCCCGTCACTCAGTGGCACACCGTGAGAGCCACAAAAGAAAGCATGAAGGAAGCCCGGAATTCTTTCTGAATTCTGCCCGTGCTGCAGTGATTACTGCAGGGGCTCAACAAACTGCTGGGTTAAGGAGAGCCAACGATGGCCCTCGCTCCTGCCCCAGAGGCAATTGTGAATCTGCCAGTCCTCCTTGTTCACGTGTCTCTGCAATTACCGGCCCATGGGTGGGCTGGGGCTGGAGAAACTACTCAGAGTGAGCGGGGAGCAAGTGGTTCCGGTCCCAGCTCGCAGGCTGTGGGCTGCGCTCCTCTCCTGCTTCCAGGACAGGACTTGACCAGGCGAGGAGAAAGAGAGGCTCCCAGGGTCCTGCCGTTAGTGTGCATCCCACGGTGCGCAATTCCATACCCACCTTTCTGTTATCCGCCAGGGGCACCAAGCCTGGCCTCTTGCACCCTCTCCCCCAGCTCAAGGTCTGACCTTCAAGGCACAGGGAGGTCTGGGCTCAGGGGGAGCACTGCAGTGGTTTCAACTCTGCAGCACTGGACCTCTGGCGGGTAAAAAGAGGAGTTGTGCGCAGTGGGGCTGGTGCCCCTCAGCTCCCTCTTCATTCCTGACCGTTAGCTGTGCTGGGAGAGAAGCAGTCTGCCATGAGATCCCGGGTGAGCGCCAGGGGGAACGGCACGGAGTCGCCACGGCCAAGCCTGAGGCACATGCTCTGTCCTGGTGAAAAGTGCATCAGCCAAGGGTCAGTGACTCCTGTCCATATGAGCTGGTGGTATCCTTCCATGATGTGGGGGGAACGTGGCTGGTGACAAATTAACCTCAAAGGCGGGCTCAAGTCCTTTGGAGGCGCTAAGCCACTCTGGGCTCACCGTCCTGTGTTGCTTCCCAGGAAGGAGCGTGGGGCTCTGCTGTTCAGTCATTTTGTGATGTGAACGCTGGGACCTATTTCCCAAAGGTCCCCGGAGCTCAGCCCAGCTATCGGGAGAGTGGCCCAGTCCCACAAGGCAAAAGCTGGAGGCTGGCTCCTTCTCCCCCATGTCAAACAGTATGAAAAGGTGTAGGTGTCAAGAGCAGGAGTTGGAGCTGGAGCAGGAACAGGAGCAAGAGCAGCAGGAGCTGCAAGATCAGGAGCAGTGTCCGCAGCAGTGTCAGCAGCGGCAGCAGGAGCAGTAGGAGCAGTGTCAGTGTCAGCGGTGGCAGCAGCAGTGGCATGAGCAGCAGCAGCATGCTGACGAGGTGGCCGAGTGGTGAAGGCGATGGACTGCTAATCCATTGTGCTCTGCACGCGTGGGTTCGAATCCCATCCTCGTCGGCCAGCCCAAAAATGCCCAGAGTTTCTGAGTGTGAGCAGCTGGATGTGTGCCCCCAAGTAGGCCTTTGTTTTGAGTTGAGAGTTGCCTGAAAAGAACTCACAAGGTTTTGAGGTGGCTCAGGACACACCTCAACCTCTTGACTGTCTCCACCTCGGCAAGAGGAATAAGAAGGGGAGAGAGGAAGGAAGACCCAGGGGCCTCACAGGACGGCCAGCCTCTCCTCAGCCCCTGGGAAGGTGATAGAGCAAAACATCCTGGACTTTCCATTTCCAAACATAAGTAGCACAGGCAGGTGGTTGGGAGTAGCAAGCATGGGTTTACGAAGGAGAAGTCGTGCTTAACCAAGCTGGTAGCTTTCTACAGTGAGGTGACTAGCTTGGCGGAGGAGGAAAGAGCAGTGGATGTTGTTTACCTTGCCGCCTTCTGTAAGGCTCAGCCAGCCACGGGAACGAAGAACAAGAAAAACAAAATACGCGTAAACCACTTTCTGTCACAGAACAGTTCAAGTAAGGTATTTTTTTATGGCAGGCATTGCCCTTATCTGTTCGCAGAATCCCAGAATCACTGCGGTTGAAAGGGACCTCCTGAGACCCTCTCGTCCGAGCCAACTGCTCCAGCAGGGTCAACTTGAGCTGGTTGCTTAGGACATAGTCCAGTTGGGTTTTGAGTGTCTCCAAGGATGGAGACTCCACAACCTCTCTGGGCTCCCTCTTCCATCAGGTATGAGAAGAATCCCGGCTCTCACAGCCTCCGCTCATACTTCAGACACATCAAGCCCTTAACCAGCTTTGTGACAAAGCAGGGGTCTGCAGGGAAGACCCACGTGGAGGCAGGAGTAGCCAGCAGCCAGCCATGCCACCAAGGGATGTGCTGTCCTGGGTGGTCGGGAGCGACTTGGCAGGGGTCAGACGGCCAGGGACGGTCCGGTGTGGTTATGAAAGGCACAGAGGTGGCTGGAGCCTGATCTTAAAGGTCTTCTCCAACCTTAATGATTCTATGATTCCTGCCCACATGACCTCCCCTCTCTTACGCACATTTGCACTTCTGCCTCTCCGGCCACCTGCCTCCCTCTCCCAGTCCCTGGACATTTCCTTGGGATATCTCTTCCCCACGACTGTGGGCCTCTTGCTCTCCCCACCCTGCTCTCCTCTGGGCGCCCTTCCCTGTAGTTTTGCCGTTCCAAGGATGCCTCGCGGCTCATTGGTGATCCCCACCTGTGAGCAGCGTGCCTGGACACACCAGCATGCAAACAAGATGCGAGAAGGAGAGGCTGGGCTTTGGCCAAGGGGCTCAGAGCTCAGAATGTTGCTGACCCCACCCCGCTACCCACCCCGCCGCCAAGCTTGCTATCCCTAAGGCCTGCGAGCCAGGAAAAAGGGGACCACTGCCCCCGCTGCCAGCCCCGTTGGGTCTGACTCCAGAGGAAGAGCCTGTGGGAGATGAGGAAGGGGCTGCCTGCTGCGGAGAGGTCAGCTTCTTCATCGGCACCTTAACCTCACCTGGCCAGCGTCAGGGAAGAGAAGAAGACTAGAGCTCTTTCTCATCGACAGACGAGCTCAGCGTTTTGGAGAGCCCCGAAGAACCCCTTTCTGTTTGGTGGCTGCTGAACCCAGGAGCCCAGCAGAGCTCAGGCTGCCACAGCTCCATGCCCCCAGGCCCGGCCAGCAGCGAGGCCGAGCATCCCTCCCAGGAGGCTCACACGCACACATCCATGAATACAAACCATACACACATGGGCGACGGCACCCATCGACCCGGGCAGAAACACTCGGCACTCAGCAGACGGCACTGAGAGCCTCGTCCAGGTCCCCTTTCTGGCTGATCACGATGAAGGTTTGTGAGTGGGAAAGTATTACACACGGGTACAACGTGGATCCCTCCATCAGCTGGGCTGAGACCACTGCAGTGACTGTCACCACCGAGGCATGAACCACGGCGACCTGTGGTTTGACTCCAGTTGCTGGCCCCGAGACTTCCATACACGCAGATCTGAGAGCCCCTGAGAACAATCATTCACTGCAACAACCTCCCCAGGACCAAGGTGCAGTCCCCGTGACTGGAGGTTTTCAAGATGCGATTGGACAGGGTGCTTTCCCACAAAAGGTTGGACCAGGTGACCTTTCGAGGTCCCTACCAATCGGGGCGATTCTGTGATTCTATGACTATTCAGCCTTCCTTCATACTTTGCTTTCGAGGTGTGACGCTGGGTGATGGGGCTCCTTTCCACAAGAGCTCCCCCCCACAAACTGGCCTTGTCTCCATTGCTATGGGATGTCAGGGGCGAAAGGCGAGGCTCGCTCAAACCCAGGAACTCCTGGGTTTCTCCTGTGGAGAAACCCGTAGTTTTACCAAGGGAGGAACTCTTCTGGGTACTCAGCTGGCTGGGATTGGAGAAGAGGGGAGAACGAAACATGACTCTCTTGCAAAGCTGATGCCCACTGTCTTTAATGAGACCATCGAAGGAAAATGGAAAAGGAGAGAGCTTAAGCAATGCATTCTGGGGGGCTGAGTAAAGCTCAGAGAAGTGCTGCCACCTGAAGGAAAACCTCCACGCCAGGGATGCTTCTTTGCCGGTTCTCCTTCCAGGCTCTGGCAATCACGTATCACCTAGGCCCTTTGCTACGGAAGGAAGGAGGACGTACTTCACGGGGAGCATAAGGAGCACGGCGGAGCAAGAGGGGGAAAGAGAGAGGCTT
Source organism: Phaethon aethereus (assembly GCF_964289735.1). Taxonomy (NCBI): domain Eukaryota; kingdom Metazoa; phylum Chordata; class Aves; order Phaethontiformes; family Phaethontidae; genus Phaethon; species Phaethon aethereus. Next base: position 492,955 of record NC_138594.1, read on the forward strand.
CCTTGGGAAGAGACGGAAGGCCAGCGCAGGCCCCTTCCGCCGTGGCGGCGCTCTCAGGGCTTTCCTCGAGGCTCCTGGCGCTCGAGCATGGGCAGGCAATCCACAGGCTTCAGCATAAGAGATTGCCCCGTCCCAGAGGCCCGCAGAGCCCACGGCCCAGACCGGACCACCCAAAGGCCCCCAGCCCCAGGGAGCCCCCAGAAGCAATGGGCACGCTGCCAGCGCTGAGAGAGCTCCCCACGGCAGCCGACGCGGTGGATCCCACGGCTGTGCTCTGAGGGAAGGAGCTGAGGATTGGGCCCGGCAGCGTCACCAGGACTGGCGGGGGCTGGATCGCAACGCTGGAGTCGGCGCACCGGATGACGCACGGCTCGTTGCAGCTGTTGGCAAGCGGGGCTGGGCCGCAGGCAGCTGGCAGGCACGGGCTGTAGCACGACATGTCTCGCGGCGGGAGGCGACCCTGCAAGGCCGGGAGGGAGCAGAGGGCCTTAGCCGTGGGGTCCTTTCAGTTCCCCATCCTGGCTCCTCTGAGAACGAGCAGCACCTGGGTAGGGCCAGATCTCCCTGGAAAGTTGCTTTCCATGCCAAGAGTGACCAAGGCAGGTCGCTGCACTATGGGTGCGGGAGGAAGCCCCTGGTGACCACTTAGCCGGTACTGGGCGTCCAGCCTCAGAGTTCAGCAAAGCCACTGCTACAAAAGATCCCAAGTGGCTCCCTCCCGGAAGGGAACAAAGCCTTCCCTCTTGCCTCACCAACTCAGCACCCAGAAGAGGGAAGCACAGTGTATTTTCAAGCCTGCACCACGTATCAGAAGGGCCACGCACAGGAGGGAGGCAGTCCCCCTGACAGAAATCCTACCGTCAGGAAGAGGAGGAGTGAGTTCGGCCTTACCAAGTTCACCATGGAGAGCACGGGAAGAGATGTGGATGGAAGGGCCTGGAGTGGCACAGGCTTTTTATACGTTGAGCCAGCGCCTCAGGAGACGTGGAACACACCTTCTTTGTGGAGCACGTTAACAAACAGCAATTTGAGGCTTGCAAAGCACAGCCAAGAGATGAAGAGCTTGTCTCTTTCATCTGAAAGGTCTGGCTGGCATTTCCCTATTGGGTGAGAGCACGGTGATGCATTAGATGCCGGCTCCTCAAAGCAACGCTCATCTGAGGTCCTATGCCAGTTCCCAGGAGAGGGTTTCAGTAGCTCCAGGCCCTGTGTGTGGGTTGTGCCCATCCTTGCTGGGGAACGTGACTACCACCCTCAGACAGGCCTTGAGCTGATGAAGGCCACTCACGTGGGTCTCCTGTTGAAGGGCTGAGGCTGACCCTGAGAAACACAAGGCCCCGCGGGGCCATGGGCGGGCCCAGCCACCAGACAAGCCCCGGCTGGATGCGTGTCCGACCGAGGGACACACAAAGGAGGGGACTCAAATCCCCAGAGGTGGCTGAAAGCCGAAGGCCAAACAAGGAGCCTCTGTGAGAGGGAAAGAAGCACCGCTGTGTGAAGGGGTGGGGGCACTGGGGCTGTTGCTAGAGGTGGCCAGGCAGCTCTGTGGCGGCCTCAAAACAAAGGAAAAAAGGGGAAGGAGGAAAAAAGGAAAAGGTCTCGTGCTATGGAAATCTGTCGGTTCTCATTCTCAAAATTCTCATTCTCAAAGTGGGTAGTCAGCCCCAGGGGTGCAAGGTCAAAGTGGCTGAGGAGTAAGCTCATAGGCATTTGACTGAGGGTGCTTTTCACTTTCGGTCGCCTTGCCAGCACGGGGAAGGATGTGTCCTCTTGTGGCTGCAGTTCGAAGCAGAAGGCATCTTGCGGAGCGAGGATGGGCCTGCGCGGTCTGCTTCCTGCCCCCGGGCGTTACCACACACCTGCTGAGGCGGGTGGACGCTTGTGCCCTCTCCCGCTGCCTCAGCTGTGCTCAGGCGCAGCAAATGCCAGGCTCCTCATGCAGTAGGGGAGTGACGCTCCACCCTTCCCGCGTCCAGCAGTGGGGCAGGATGGCAGGACAAGGAGGAGAGCAGCCCAGCGATGGTACTCACTGCCTGCTGTAGCGGAGCTGTGACGGGCTGTGTCGTGCTCCCGTCTGGTGGCAAAGGAGGCTACGTGAGGAGCAGAATGTCTGTCCTGGCGTCTGCTCCTCTTTGCGTGCCCTCTCAGGTGCCAGTAGTGAGAGCAGAGAGGGAGGAGCAGCAAGGCCGTACTCGACTTCTCTCCTTACCCACTGCGGCCTTTGGCATTTGCTGGCGCACATCAGCAGTCTGAGCGCTCGTGCACTAGTGTGCCACCCGGGAACAGAACAGCCACAGGGCAGGATGCCCCATTCGGGGAGTTTCCCTCGGGGGTGGTTCCTGCTGGCAGCTTCCCCCATGGAGATTGCTGTGGGCAGCCCGTGCCTCTTCTGCGGGACCGGTCCGTGTCTCAAAGGGCCACACCCCGGGCCTTTGGGGGCTGGAAGAGATAGGCAGCCACTTCCCTGCCCTGACTCCCAGTTGAGGACATGCTGGGGGTCGAGTGCCTCGCAAGTTCCTCACAGAGCCTCAGAGCCTTTCAGGAGGGAGCATCACTGGCTGCTTTGTCAGTACACTTCCAGTGCCACCTGGAAAAGAGGCACGGGTGGCTGCCTCCCACCATGGTGCCCTACAGACTCCTGGGACCTGTTTCTGCCTGTACGGAGCGAGCATGTTTCTGTTGTGAGCTGTGGCACTGCGTCGACCGTCCTGGCGGGAGGATGGCAGGACAGCCCCAGAGCATGGCCCTGCTGGAAACTACGGCAGAAGTGAGACAGAGCTATCGATCCTTTTCAGGAGAAGGCAACACTGGCCTTTGAAGACCCTTCCCCCAAACGGCACGGCCGCCGGGCTGAGAGCGTGGCCCATCTTCCCAAGCAGCACGGGCAGTCAGAGGCTTTTTCCAGGCAGCTCTCAGGGCTGGTGACACACGCCTGGCCTTTGAGCTTCCCCCAGACCTTTCCAGACCGGCACAGTCTCCTCTACGTCTCGTAGGGTAGCAAGGAGCACCATCTGGTGCCACTCGGTGGCTGCAGCCTGAGGCCCACTGGTCTGTCACAATGGTCTGTCAAAAAAGCAGGCTCCCCAGGCCCTGGACACAGAGGGGCGGCGGCAGCTTTCCTCAACTTGGTCTGTGCTCCAGAAACGTCCGGGGGTGGAACGTCAGCGCACATCCGTGCTGTCCTCCTTTGGCTGCTCTTTCACCAAGAAAGAGGAGCGTGACAGGATTTCAAGGAGTCACCAAGCGGTTGGGCAAGACGCTAACAGCCATGACGACGCTGTACAAAAAGCTGCATTTCTGCAGGAATGAGGCCTGAGGTTGTGCCTAGGGTCCCGTACGTGTCTGGATCCTTTTCCCCGAGAGCCCCTGATGCCAGCGCATGGATGATTCGCACCGAGGGGGAGCTGAGGTCTCTCCTAGTGCCTCAGCACTTTTGGGTGACTCACGGGTGACTCCGAGGTGGCCTGCTGGTGCCACCTTGCAATTAAAGGGACCCGAGTGTGCCAATCCATCCCTGAGCCAGGGAAAACAAGCCAGACCCTCTGGGTCGGTGAGCTGAACAAGCCACCCGGCAATGATGCAAAGGTGAGTGTTGTTTGGGAAGACTGTGCCGAAACATAAAGGTTCATTTGGCGATGGCTCACTTTCAGGCATGAGTCAGCAGGCTTCTTCACCGCTCTCCAGGGCCACGTTGAGCCGTTGCTTCTCCTCAGGAGAGCACTGAGTAAAGTCCTGGCAGGCAAGGCAAGGGCTGTGCAGTTCCCAAAGAGAACGCTCTGGCCTTTCCTGTCTGAAGAGAACAGCTGAACCGCTGGGCTCCCTTTGCATGGCTGGAAAGCGTGTGCATCACCGAGGCCCGAGGCACGCAGAGATCTGCACCCAGGGGCCTGACCCACTCCAGCCATGGCCTCAGCGTCCCCATCCCTGCGCACAACGGGGTTTCTCTCCAGACTCGCAGAAGGGCCTTGTTTGACCATCACCTTCCAATCACCCTGGGGACCTGGGTCTCGTCCCGTTCTCCGTCCCTCAGCAGAACCGCCATGCTGCAGAGGCTTGACTGGGCTCTGAGCAAGTCCGTAGCCTGCAGGCACTGGTGTTGCTCAGGGTCAGCTTCAGCCCGTGAATGAGAGAGAGACCCTTCTGAGTGGCCTTCAGGCGTGCTCCACAGGCAAAGTCCTAAGGAAGTGGTGGCCATGTTCCCCCGGAAGGGCAGGATGCGCACAGCACCTGCTCATGGCCTGAATCTGCTGCAAGGCTTCACCAGCAACGGGAATGAGACCTCAGGCGAGCATTGGTCTGGGGAGGAACCATAATTGCCTTCAACAAAATCACTTCAGCGCTACCCAGGATGAAAAGGGAGACAAGCATTTCAGGCAAAGTGGGCATGTCTTTGATCTACCAGCTGAGCTTTGAGAAGCCAAAATTGCTGTTTCTCAACATGCTTCATGTTTGTGTCATTTTTCAGCTCCCCTGGGGCTCTGGGGTGCAGTACAAAAGTGTGCCCAACTCCCAGCTCCTCTATCTTCTCCTCGTGCCTTCCTCTGCTCTGTGAAGTTGGTAAGCCTCAGCTCATTTTGCCTCTTGTCTCCCCAGACAGTTTTTGTGGAGAGGGCTGCATGCGTTTTGCCTCCCTTGTCCTCCGTGAATGGTCTAGGACGTGAAACAGGGCATTGGTTGGTTTCTTTGCCAGCCGTAGCTCTTTGCAAGGCTCAGGACGTACGGCCAGCGCTCTCTAAGCCACAACCAGGCACTGCCTCCACCATCCGCAGTTCAGCTATGCTCCTTTTGCATTATTGGCATGACAAGGAGCTTCCTCAGGAGAGCTGGTCCACCATAGATGTCGTCTTCCATAGTGGCTGCTGTTTTCAGAAGCCCCGTTGTGTTTTACTCAGACATGTCTCCTCCTGAGAGGAGTGGGTGAGAGAAGCCTGTCCTGACAAGACTAGGGGTCTCGAGGGTGGGGCGGGAGGACGAGACCCGTTTGGCTGGGGAACAAATTGATGCTGGTACGAGGGCTGATGATCTGGCAGTACACAGCCCGATGCCAAGAAGAGGGACTCTCTGGGTC